>NC_053450.1:105030885-105333627 GCF_015227805.2 Hirundo rustica
CAACATTTATAAGGAATGAAGGATCAAATCCATGCATTACTTAATCATAATACCTTCTTACACTATTTAAGGCTTTTTATGTGCATGCTGCAAAGGAATGCATGGAGATTAAGGAGGTACTTGATTTGCAGAAGGGGTATGAGGCAGTAAGTCAAGTGGACTGGTTCCCATTGTCAATTTAGTATCAGATTGCTGTAGAATATATAATTTTTTTGGCCCCAAAACCCATTTTCCTACTGTCAAGCAGCTTTTCTTCTACTTTCTAAAGCAGGAGGAAGGAGATGAAATATTTCTCTGAAAGAAGGAGCTGAACTGTTTTTCTTCAGCGAGCAATTTAAATGATGATAGTTGAGGTGTAAAACCCTGAAAAATAATTTCAATGAATGATTTAAAATTCTGATAGTATAGGCATCTCTTTCAGATTTTAGAAAAAGTCTATGTACCTACAGATTTGCTTGGATTTTTTCCCATGATAAATGATAAAATGAAAATGATAAAAAACCCCTCTCTCTCTGTACAAAACTACCCTTGCTCCCTATTAATGTTATTATTCACCTTAAGCTCCATTTGCATGACAGTATAGTCCTGTGACACCTGCAACTGAATTGTAAATACTGACACACAAAGGTACTTTCTAACTAACTTCACAGCAAATTAACAAAGGTTGCAATGTATTTGACAAAAACTGGATTAAGACAGTACCAGTCCTGAATCTCTACTCTGTTAGCTAACGCTGTCTAAGTAAAGGACTAGCAGTCTCCTCAGCAGTATTATAAGCACATCCACAGATCTGTTTCATCCTCTTTTAGATGTTGAATTTATCTCAGTTCTATTCCTTATTTTTCCAAACCTGGTTAACCTAATTAATTTGTTTATTTTACAGCTGAAATTTATTTAGCTGTTTCAAGCCACTGTAGTGGCATAGGAGATGAAGTAATTATCTTTCTGAGCACATAGCAAAAATGAAGAAATGAGAAAAAGAAGAGTAAATGTATGAAGAGAGGAATTAAGAAACAGGACAGATAACGTTTTCATATTTAGATGCTACCAAGATTTTGTTGCATTCAGGTTTAGTATCTCCCTATTCTCAGATTATGTTGACAGGCAAAATTGATTTTGTTCAGTTCCAGGGTTATGAATTATTTAAAAGCTCATTAGTCTTTACAAGAAGTAGGATTGCTTGAGGGTAATTCTGTTATGGAGAAATGATAGTAAAACCTAGTAAAATCTAAGGCATAGCACAAAAGCTGATGTTTTCTTAACTTTCAGTGTGACTTCTGCTCCTCAGTATCTAGGGTTGTGGAGGATCAATGATGGTACTAAACTTATAAATCCAGTGGTAATGGAATTTTGGTACCTATCACAGAATCACAGAATGGGTCAGGTTGGAAGGGACCACAGTGGGCCATCTGGTCCAATGTTCCTGCTTAAGAACTGTCATCCTAGAACACATGGCACGGATTTTATCCAGATGGTACTTGAATATCTTTAATGAGACTTCAGAACCTCTCTGTGCAATGTGCTCGGTCATCTACACAGTAAAGAAGTTTTTCCTCATACTCAGATGGAATGTCCAGTGCATCAGTTTCTGCCCATTGCCTCTTGTCCTATTGCTTGGTACCACTGAGAAGAGCCTGGATCCATCCTTTTGACATCTTCGTTTCAGATACATCGATACATCTTGGGCCGTAGTAAAACTTATAGTCCTCTTCCGTTTATTGCCCTACCTTAGCATATATAAGAATGTGTCATGGATATCTCAAGATCCATTCCCATACTGAATTCCAATTCTTCTGTCTTTTCATCTACTCATACATCATGTTCACTATAAAACTTCTGGGGAAAAAAAAAAATCTATCGAGTTGTGGCCTAAAGTATGCAGAGATTCCGGCACAGAAACATTCAAAACTCTTAAGCTTTGTAGTGAAGCTGCAACACAGCTGTCTCTCCCTCTCCTCCTCCTGCCACAGCCTGTCAAAAACAAGCAGTGGGTAAATTAAATAGTTTTGTTTAAGAACAAGAAGTGAAGTGATTTATAGCAGCTTGAATCTGTTTGTGCAAGCATAATTGTTTACTGAAATTCTTTACAGTACATTCCCAGGGGCTATGGAAATTGGTCCAAGAACAAGCTTGCTATGCTGCTGCCCTACTCTTCTGCCAATATCAGCTCTTCTCAGACAGAGAAAGGAGGTTTCCATCTTCCTCTATCTTAAAAGAATTCATAGCTTACAGGAGAGAAACATTTTTCTCTGCTGAAATGTAAATGCGGGGAATACAGTTATATAATTCAGAGAAAAAGAAAACCCCTGCAAGTGTTTGGCCACTAAATCTGAGAGTAAGATAAAAGTGTTGCTGCACCAGACCTTATTGTGTATTTCTCAGTGTGTTCTAGATTTTGATTCAGATGCTTTGAATATGTGTCTCCATCCCAAACCTTACAATGATAAGAAGCTCTATCATTATCTATCCTTTCCCATAATGCTTATGGATGCTTCACAATGTTGAGTCTGCCACTGTAATATATACAATAAAAAAACCTGAAAACGTTGGCACAGCCTTTGTTGCATTAGCATGCAAACGAGCTATCATTTTTCAGGGAGCTGATTCACTGAAATGACTTTTGATGTTGATCTTAATCTTAAATACAATTTAAAGAGAGAAGAAATTGTTTTAAAAACAATTATGTTTGTGTTATAAAAACATAAACTATTTAATGAGTGTTTTGAGGACTTCTTCCATTTGTATGTTTGTGGGAGATAACTTTTATAAATACCTGAATATCCATCTGGTTTTCTATTTTCAACTTGCTTCACAGAAAATGGTGAAAATATATTGGAGGAAATACATTTCATATTGTTATGAGGGTGAGCAAGAGCATAAAAATGAGACTTGATTCACGCATTTCCTAGGTATCCATTGCTGTTGTCTCTAATGATCATCATTACTGCAATCATGACCTAATTATTAATTTTCAGTTCTGATCTTTCATGCCTTTAAAATTGTTTTGTACTTGTAGAGAGTAAACTGACCAAGTGGTGGTTTTCATGGAGCGTTTACCTTCTTAAAAATCCCATTTCACATTATCTCTGCATGTGAAGCACAAATAATGTGCTTAGACTCTAAAAATATGAGCTCTGATCTTGGAGGAAAGAATACAGAAAAGTACCTGGAGGGTACTCAGTGCAACCTTGGACTTCGTAGTACATTGGCCTACTGGACCTGCTCCAGCAGAAAGCAACTGAGATGTCTGGATGGACACAATGTAGGAAGAGAGGCCCAGAGAAATGGTTTTGCAAAGCTTTTAGTATAGAAAGCTAAAGAGAGGCAGCTTTTTATGGTATTCAAGTATCTAATGGTGGAATGCAGAGAAGACAGAGCCAGGCTCTTTCCAACGTTAGGCAAAGGGGCAAAACCTCCAAGTTACAACATTACAAATTCTGAAAAAATACTACAAAAAAATTCATTTCAGAGTAGGAAGATATTGGAACAGGTTGCTCAAAAAGGTTAAGGAATCTTCATCCCTGGAGATTCTCAGTATTCAACTGCACAGGCGTCTGAGCAAGGCCTACATGTGCATACTGGGGATAGCTCCATACTATACCCGTAAGCTCGCCAGCAAGAACATTTTGGAATTCTACCTCATTTTGTAGAAAGAAAACAGGATGGCAGAGCCAAGGTAGCCAGCTAGGAAAGACATAAGGAACATAATGGTTGTGATAAGGTTCTCCAGAGAATGAGCCTGAAGCCCCAGAGGAGCACTTCTTCCATTTGTGAGCTCTGTGTCTGATAGGACTAGGAAAGGGAAACGGCAAAACTGCCCTAAAATCCCTGAAAGTAAGAAAGGAGGCCTTCACCTAACAAAAATGCATCCTGACTTTAGAGTGGTGAAGGACTTTCCCAGCCACCAGCTGGAGCAAAATCAAAAAATGCTCTGAAACCAATTGCTTATCTCCCCTTTTAGTAACTAGTACACAGGATTGTTCAGATTAACAATTGGAATGATCCTGGAAGTAAGAAATGCATTGGTTTGAGCTGGAACTATTTCTTCTATACATCCACAAATTCTCTTGTCATCCTACACTCTTGAAACACAAAGGAGACTTGGAGGGTGTTCCCTAGGGGGTATATGTATGAAATATATGGAGCTGGGAGTACATGTACATGAGGAGTTGAGAGCACCAGGAGTGCTCTTTTTTTTTTTCTTTTTTTCTGTTTTCTTTTTTTCTGTTTTCTTTTTTTTTTCTTTTCTGTGCAGTATGATGATTTTGGCTTGCCTGGAGTTTCTACCTGTACACCAGATGGAAAACATGAATGTGCAGATGTACAATTCATAACATGGCATATTAATTAGGTTTCCATCCTGATTCCGCCCAGTTTATGTTCTGATTTTTATGCCAGCATCTCCAGTGTTGCTGATGTGTATCTGGTTCCTAAAGGCAAAACAAGAGTGGACAAAGTTATTTGAGATTACTATGACCTATTTCTGCTTGTTGGGGCTCTAAAGTTAGTTTAGGGAAGTTAATTTATTTTACCTCTGGTACTGCCTGAAGGAAATTACTGCTAGGATAATATACCTTTCTAAAATACCCAGTAGCTGTGTGGCAAAGTGAGCTGTGAATTTATGAAGCAACTGTGATGCTTCTGTTAAAAGTTCATATATTTTCATGAGAACAGCCTTAAATTATTGGTGCTTTTTATATTAAATACTTGTAGCATTTGATTAAAATGTGTGGAACATCTGTTTCTTTACTGGTTGGGTATTTTCAATATCCAATATTTAGCAATTGCAACCTTTCAATGAGTGTCATTCAGTGAACAAATGTGGTGAACAGAGCAGCAGGGTAGTGCCAGAGAGACCAGTTTGGATTGTATGGCTGAGGTCAGGTGGAGCTCTGCTCCTTTTTTCTTCTGTACACTTTTGTTATTAATATTGCTGCTGTTCCTGTTAATTTACTTGTCTCACTGCAGTTCCCAGTTAGAAGTTCTTATCTTAACCCATAATCCCTGCCTCTTGTCTCTCTCAGCAGAGTAGAGGGGGCTCTGGGTTGGGGAATGCTATTCTGAAACTGCAACATTGCCATATCTGAAATTGTAACTTCCCATTCAAATATCGCAAAATGAAAGTGAGTATTATTGACGTAACATCCCCCCCTCCCCCAAAAGCTCCAAAACATTTGAAATAAAAATATGTAAATCAATTCATCCAGACACATACCACATAAAAACACTGTATGCAACTTGTAGCACTGAGGTGGAAGTTATAATTGTCCTGGATGGCATAACTACTTACTTTTGACTATTGGATTGCAGTCAAAATCTGGCTTATGTGATCCTTTACCTGAGTGTGATAAACTGTACCTTCATGAATATCTAAAATTCTATGATTTTTTTCAAGGTCTGATTTTCATTTTTCCTGTACTTTTACAAACTCTGCCACTTTACAGCTATATCCAACAAAATAGTATAAATAACAGCAATATGTGATTTCCTGAAGACAAATCTAAAAGGTTTTTATCAATATGAACCAAAACAACATCCCCTCCATGTTCTCTGCTACTTTGTCTAACAATACTAATAAATTTCATTTATTAATTAGTTATTTCGTTCTATAAATTTAACTGCTAATGACTAAACTTAAAAAACTCAGAAGTCCAAATTAAAGGTCTGGTAGGGTGGTAGACTCCATAATAAATGTGGAAATTCTTCCAGTGCATCTTCCCACATTAAGTCTAAATTAGTCTCCTGATTTACTTATCTTTATTCTACTGACTATATCTGAAATCTAAGGTAGCTGGACTACTGATTTGAGCATCTTATTTAAGCATCAAGAATTGTTGATAGTAATATAGGCTTAATATTTCTAGCTAACTAACTAAAAAAAAAAAAAAAAAAAAAAAAAAAAAAAAAAAAAGGCAAACTTCTATTGGATGCCCAGAATATTTATTTTCTGGTGCATTCATATTCAGTATTAAACTTTCAGGTGTGTTATTTCTGTGACTCACTAGGTTTTATCTGATTAGCTTCATCCCTCAGCCAAGAAGTGTCAAGTTTTACATCACAGCAGTGACCACATCATATTTCAAAAGAGAAAACTGAATAAACCATTGTGCATCATTTCACCATAGACTCATTGCACAAATAAACTGGTTCTTTGCATAAGGCATAAATATTTCCCATGTAGACCTAGGACTGAACTAATTCTGAAAATGGAAACAGCATAAGGAGATAATAATCAGCCTCACTAAGAGGTCTTGAAGCCAGCAGGGTCCAATACATAGGTCCCTGTCTGAAAACCCATTCAAAGTGATTTTTTAAGATAGATTTTAAACTTTTTCCAATAACTGCTCATACTTGCTCACAATTGGCCACAACAGTTATAAATCTGAAAGAGTCAACTAAGAGTTAACTGCATAGCAAGTCTTCTATTTCTTAATAAAATAAGTCCCTTTGAAATTTCCAAATGGTCTTCAAATGAAATAATCTCTTAATTTCTCACATTGATTTCTCAAATGTAAGTCTATGGGCCCAATCCAAAGCCTGATGGAGTCAATGAAATTTTTATTGTAAACTTCAATAGGTTTTGCATCAAAACATCTCTAGCTGATTATAACTAAAGCAATAAATTTGTCTGTAATAATGCAGCTCACCATGTGTAACGTGAATGTAAAAAACAAATATATATTTTCATGAAATTGTTTTAAATTAAACACAATATGGCACTTATATCCCCCAAAGTTAAAAGGGGTTTATGGCTGTACTTTGTATTCTTTGCCATATTCTCCTGGCTTAGCTGAATTGCTGCTTTCTATGCTTTTTTGGCTGAAGCGGTGCCCTGAGAGAACATTGTAAGATTCAGCAATGATAAACCTGCAAGAATGTGATTGTGCTGAAGTGATCCTTCAAAGTAGAGGTCCTGAGTTTCTATCTCTCTTCTAAAACTGATGGTACATTTTATCAGGCCACACTGTAATGTGAAATAAGAAAGTTCTTTTTATTATTGCTTTTTGTATTTGACTGAATAATTTCCTTAGTTGTAAACACCCATATTTTGCTTAAGTGAGGTACTTAATGGCTTTTTCTGGATCCAGTTCCAAATGCCCTGAAAACCTAATCACAGATTCCTGCTTAATAGCAAGATATTATATAAAGCACGGTTTCTACATTAGAGGATGTAGGCTATTTAGCTGTATTAAGAAAATATGTGCTACAAATTTTACTTCATCAGACCTCACCTTAATGAATATTATAATAATATTCTCTTCATGTTTAAAATGATGCATTAAAATCCCATATGTACTGTACTTTAATCAATTGGTGAATTATTAATAAGGTGATAATCATGGTAATGATGCTGCCTTATTAGGTCTTGATGCATCTTGTTAACATGCCAGTTAACTGCCTATTGGTGTGGAGGGGAAATGTGCTTTTTTTTGTACTCAGGAGGGTACTAGAGAAGTTAATATTTTCTTAACAGAGTTTATTGTATCCTTTCTAGGATTTTTTTTTTTTTACTTGTTTGTTTTTATTTTTTTTTAAACTGGTTTTCTAAAGATTGTGATTGCCCAAGCCCTTGATGTCAGTTTTACCTGTCTTTAGGACATATGAAGGAGTGATGGCATAATATAATTAATGCAATACTGTAAAATAAACCTTATTGTATCTAACCATAAATTATTAAGCCAATATATTAATCAGCAATATGACCACTTGAGGCAAAATGCATTTAAAGCAGCAGCAACAACAAACCAATAGAAAAACACAGAAGGCAACTGCTTATCTTTCTTGTCCTAGATATTTCTTTCAGTATGTTAATGTTCTGGCATGTCAAAAAATTACTGAGGGAAAGAAATATGTCCCTGCAAATCAGAAGCAACAAATAACATAAAGACTGAGTCAGCAGAGTTTGATAAACCAAAAATCCGCCATTCATCTCTCCCAAATCCTAGTGCAAGCAAGCAAACAAACAGGCCATATTAACTTTTTTTTTTTTTTTTTTTTTAAGTTTGGAAAAATAAGGCTGGTTTTTTGTTTGCAGTTTGCATCTTTTATACTGAGTTCTCCTCAGCAGTTTAAAATGCACAGAACAGAAATCTGTTTCCGTAACACTTTCAGTCCAATTTGCAAACCTTGGAGATCTGTCGCTTTCAGCTGCCAATATTTGTCTGTCTGAAGTTTGAGAAATTTATCTCAAAGAAGCTGAACTTCAAGAAATCCATTACAAAAGTTGTAAGAAATAGGTAACTAGCTTGCATTGTAAAAGAATTTATTTTTATTTCATCATTTTTACAGCTGTATCTGAGGCCACTTGTAACAGCAATAATTAGGGTGTATTTGAAGTTGCAGAAAGGACATGCTGACTGACAAACAAATAAATTTCTGAGTGTAGCAAGTTTTATGATATTTTGCTGCTGGTTTTTGGCACACAGTGACTTTTTTACATTGATGGATCAAGTACAAGATGAACATTTTGTGTCTTATTCATACTAATGCCAACATGGGCATAATCTGAAGCAGTAAAACATATTATCTTGAAGCCTAAAAAACCCAAAGAACTTGTGGTATGCTAAAGTCTTGTGTGCAATTGACATGCCACATAAGAGGGTATTATCTGATCTGATAATGCCTTAAATTCCTATTTGATGGAAGTAATCAAACAAACAACAAAAAAAGTAAATACTAACAAAAAATTTGTGGTAAAATTTTACTGGTAAAACAGAACTAATATTTTGTTTGAAAAGAGTAAACTGGCCTAATATTTTCAGTTGCTTAACTATTATTATGCTATTATCAAAATTTTCTAAATAGAGTACTACTTACATATCAAAACAACACTTAAGGGGAAACAGAGTGGAATACTGGTGTGGAGGATTTCTTCTCTTGTTCCTTCTTTTCGCTTCCTCATATTATCAGAATATTATACTCCTAAACATTACCAGTAGCATTTCTTAAATCTTATTTTGATCACTGCAATTAATTCCACTGATAAAGTGACAATTAAAAAGTCATTAGTTAAATTTGATGGGAAAAAATATTCCTTTACTTCCACTAGATTTTTGGTGACAAAAATATGCAGAATATTCTTCTTTACATTGAATCAGCATTTTCTGATGGAAAATTATTCCAATTTAATAACTTTTTTTGCTAGGTGGTTACAGATAATCCTCTCATCCAGTCAGTAGCTTGCTGTGTGCTGATTAATTTTCTGTCAGAAAGGTCTGGGTTTTCTTCACCAAATAATTCACTGGGTCTTTTATGAAATGTGTTTTAAGACTTCACCATAGGAAAAAATGTGAAGTCAGTTGCTGCCTGGGAATCTGTAACTAATGAATAATACTAGTCTAATTAATGTCAAACTAATTCAAGTCCTGCAACTAGCTAGCTGAAATAATTTTCACTTCTTCATGTCCAAATTATATTTAAAATCCGTGGAGAGTTTCTAATAATGCTAAACATCAGTGCCTTACCTATACAATGTGAATCTCTAATAAAACCCTGAAATGAGCAATTAAAAGAAATATGGTTTGGACTAGGAGTTATTGCAATGAAATTTTATTTTTGTTTTCCAGAGCTAATATTTTCATATGCACTCTCGTACATAGTCACATTATGCATTTTCATAGAGATGTTTCCCTTAAAATAATAATTTAAGAAGTTGATTTAGTGCACAGCAGGATGTCAGCCTTTTTTAGGATTGGATGATTCATGGCAGAGCTCATTTATCCACACCACTTCCACGACGAGTCTGATGGAACTGACTGCTAAGAACTGCCTGGGCTGTGATTGCCACTGAATCAGTCCCTTAAGAGTCACCACCTGGAGCAAGAAAGTTTCATAAAATGCCTAACACAATTTCAATCTATATTAGCTATTTAGTGGCAGCCAGCAGAACTTCCTGTAAAACACTCATTGACACCCTTTTATCTCTTTGGGAAGTGCTTCCCGCAACTAAGCCTGAAGCAAGGAGGCTCCTGAGCATTATTAGTGTGTTGTAAGTACACAGTTTAATACCTGGGTTTTTTTGTTTTGTTTTTTTAGTTTGTGTTTATTATTGTTCATATATATATATATATATATATATATTTACCCGCAGCCATAGCTGTATTTCAAGAGTAATGAAAATAGAGCCGATATATTTAATGCTTTGGGTGTAAGTCCATAATGCCTATTACAAACCCTCCCCCCACCCCCGCCCTGTGTGCTGGAACCCTGCAAACAGTAATTTGCGCAACATCCCAGTGCAAATTAGAACTTAAGAGATACATCACCTCATCAGTGAAAGTGCTGATCCAGTAAAACTGTGCTACAAAGTCTTACTTGATGTCATTAGTTCTATTAGCGGCTTGTCAAAAGTCATTCAAGGTCAGGTGTTGGCGACTGTCGGAAGCCGGCGACCTCAGCTGGCAGCTTTTTTGTGTGTCTGTGAGATGTTAAAGCCTTCTTTCACGGTGTTTCTTAGAGGGGATTTTATTTATTTGTTTATTTATCTGGTTGGTTGGTTGGTTTTTATAGTGAATTTCCCTGATAAGGCAGAAAGGAAAGGAAAAGAGGAAAGGCGGATGGCTACGGTGTATTATGAGTGTCTTTCTGTTCTTTCCCTCATTAATCAAATACTGAGGGATATATTTGTCTTTGAAAGTGAAGATCTGCATTATTTTTTTTGGCTTGTTCATAACTCAGTTGTAATCCAGTAGCAATTAAATGCTTGAAATATGCAATTTAAGAGCTACAAAGTTTAAGAGTTGACTAGACTGCAAAGAATCCCCTCTAAAATTGTAGATAGGTAATTTTATACTTACCAAAAGAAGGTGTTTGGGCCCTAGCTTCTGAAACAAATAGTTGGAGTCTACAGAATGTGTGAAAAAGAAAAGAAAAAAAAATTAAAGCATTCAGGGATAATTTTTGTTTTCACAGCAAATCTCAGTTATGTTTAAATACTATTCTGTGTTGCACATTATGTAATTTATAATGTCATTTTATTTGCTCTACAGAAAACCTGGATTTCTTTGTTTCTATATCATTTTAGATATGACATTTTGGAATGTTTAAGTACATACTTCTTTGTTAGAGTATATATTATAGATGTAAATTAATTTGAATGAGAAATCTGGAGAGGAATTTGGTTCTTATGTGGGGAAGAAGCTCAGAGAATGAAAATTTTGTAAAAAAGGAGTAGAAGAAAACTTTGCTGGTTCAAATGGTCTGCCTGGAAAATTTCCACAGGGAATTCTGTGCACCAGAGGACTGAGAAGCTGAGCCATCATTATTTGCATTTTTTTTTTTTCATTGTACTCCTCCATATAATATAATGTGAGGTAATTTCCTGAACGGAGGAGCAATATGTTTTTCATTCATTGGCTGTAATTGCTATTTCAGAATTAGCATATCATATGCAGTTGATCATACTTTTAAAATACTTCTTTATATCTTGCAATACCTGTTATATCTTCTAGGTGTCCCTGCTCATTGCAGGGTGGCATTGGACTATAGGTGACCTTAAAGATCCCTTCCAAACCAAACTGTTGGAAAATAAATAAAATCTGATCTGCTACTGTAAATTTCAGCATCACATACACACATCTGAACTTGCTGTATCTGAGATATAATAGGTATTGGAAGTTCTCAAAACACAGCCATTAAGTCCTCAATAATTTACCTTTGTCGTAATAAATTGAACTATGTCTTTGTTCCAGAAAGGGGTGTGGAATTTGTCTTTTAATTTTAGGGCACCAATTTCTTGGTGTCCAGCCTGAGATATCTTTAAAAAGTGACATAAGGAAAGTACCACATTTCACATTTGGGTAGCCCTGAGGATATTTCAAGCTGGGCATCCAGTATTAATAGTCATTTCAGAGAAAGCTGGTTCCTGTATCTACCAAAGTTGTCCTTTATCTGCTTCTTCTCATTTTTGCTAAAGCTGAGTTCAAGTTGAGAATGCTGCTGGGCTAGCAATAGTTCCTCTTGCCTTGGCCATAACATATTTTACAGGGAGTTTGAGAGATCACTTTGAGTAGAGTTTTATGATCAAAGTTACACAGATTCAGAGAATCAACTTCTTGTCACTGAGAGGAAAAATGCTAATGACTTGAACTCATTGAAATTTACATTAGAAAGAAAAACAAGAACAGCAATTTAGGTAACTTTTTCTTAAATAAGTATGTTAGGGTCTAAAAAATACAAAAAAAAAAAAAAAAACTGGGAATGCCAGGTATTTCAGTTGATCAATTGTTCAGTCATCAATAACTTGCTATTTGTTCTTTTTGAAAAGTTAGAGTCTGTTCCTGTTGCTCATTTTTTAATATACTTCTTTATTTGACTACATTTATGTTTTAATTTTTGACAGTCTGGAGTCAGAAAATGCATTCTGTATTAAAATTTATATAAATATTATTTACAAAAAGTGAAACTCTAGGGTTTTTGGTTTGGTTTTTTTTTTTTTTTTAACTGTGGATTCCCACAACTAAAGTTACTACAGATTATGCTGAATCGCATCTGCCTGTGCTTTTCGTAGTCTGTAATTTTCTGCTTTAAACTCAGTTTCTTTAGCTTTGTTTTAGGAGATGCTTGGCAGAAGCATCTTCATTCAGAGATAATCTGCAAATTATCATTCATATTCTTGTCTTAGAGCTAAACTACCATTAATTTGTGTGGATGAAATCAAGATACCCTATAATTACTGTTACCTAGTGCTCTGTGTTAGTGCTCTTGTTGGGTTGGTGCTTTTTCCAGAAGCAGAAACAGACAACCAATTAGATTGGTTTTATGATATTATATTTCTTTACAATTCTGTAGAATTGCCATGCTTTCCTGAGTACTAAGATAAATGAGGATAAATGCATGTCTTTTCTTTTCAACATTTCTTGTTTACAGAGTTTATCTCCCAAGTAAGCCCTGGACTCAGATTAATATGAAAGTACTTCAGCTTTTCAGATCTTTTTTGGATAGAAAGATATGTTTTCCTGAAATATAAATTGAATGGAAATGGTTAAGCTTATATTTTCCAGCAGTTTCTCTCCCAGTCATGAAAGGAGTGGTAGCAGACCATCTCAGTGTTGGCTTATTAAAACCATTTTCTATTGAGTGCCTAACACATAAAGAAAAAAAAAACCCAAACCCAATAACCCCTGCCCACATGATAAGACTGGAGGGCACTTGAAGGTCTGAAGGTGAAAGGAGGGTGTATGGAAGCCCCTGTTAGCCCATGAGGGGGATGGGAGGAGGGATACATACGTACCACATCCTGCCATATTCTTTGCCAAAAAATGGCAGAAAAAAGTTCAATTCTTCTCACCCCATGTGTGCATAATTTTCATTCATGTGGATGAGAACTATATCAGTGCAGGGAGAAGAGAGTAGATGCTTTAGGCAGTAAGAGATACAATTACTTTTCCGACAGCAGTGAAATGGAATTTTTCATGCAGAAAAGATGTAACCAAGAGCAGGAATTTAACAAAATGTGTGCTTAAAAGCATACTGTCCAATAAAATTTAGAATTTTCGAGAAGCATATGCTGAAATTTGTGCATGTATATGACCATGTTCTCTAACACTTTTTTTGTCTATAACTGAATGCGGTTTAGACATAAATATCCTCACTAAATTTATTGCTTCTTAATACTGTCTAAAAGGCACACTAGCTGTTTTTTTAAGGTTCTACTAGATTCTGTAAAATAGAGGAAAGTAATGGGAAATTAATTAACACTAAAATAGTACAAAATATTTTTATTACTGAAACTTAAAACCATATATTCTTTTTATACTATTGTTTATCCATGAATCCATTCTAAGCAATTTTTTTCTTTTAAGTTAGGTAAATATTTCCCATTTCTGTGAGTCCAAATTTAGTTTTGTTCCTTCAAATTTTCTGAACCATGAAAATTCTACCCAAAGTTTTTTTCACAGGAATGTAGAGGCTTTTATAAAATATTTTAGAAACATAAAAATACAAATGTTTGGCTGATCTTTGAAAATAGCTATTCTGGTAATTCAGAATTTTTAAATCAGTATAGATTTCACATCAACGATCTGTTCCAGAAGAGTCTTTATCATCCACTGTATGGATTAATATTAAAATTGATTTTTAAAAATTGGGGAAAATTACTATTATTCTGTAATTGATATATCCATACAACTTCTTTACTTACAAGTAACAATTTGATTATATCATACAGTAAAGAGAAGCCATCAGCTCTGAATAATAAAGGGAACTTTTCACTTTAGTTGAACAAGTATACAAGACCAACTGAGACATTTTCATAGTTGAGATATTTTCATAGGAATATGGTTTGGAACCTTCTGATAGACTCATGTCTTCTGTTTTGTCATGTGTTTCCGTCAACAGGGCCAAGTGTGGGTGATCTGGAGGAACATACTCCTGGGCAAGAGAAAAGGGAAAAATTGCTACTGGGAAAAATGGAGCAATGAAAATTATGCTAGGGTAGAGATTGTGCTTGCTTTTTGGTATTAGCTGAGTAGCTCCAGAATTGCTGCTGAATTTAGGCAAGGTTATAGGTAACTTTCTATCACCTCAGCATGGCTATGTGTCTTAGAAGACAAATGAAAGGTGTATTTTGATTAAATAAATGAGTATGGGATGGAGAGCACTTCTGGCCTATGCGTTGGTCTTGATAGCTACTACAGTGCAGATCTTCATGACTTTTGCAGATGTTTGAAACGACAGTCAGAAGCCTACTTGGTTTTTTTAATCAGGATATATATAGGAGTGTTGAAATACACTTTGAAGATAGATACAATTAAAGGTGTTGTGGGTGAAACTGCCAAAAAACCTTTGTCTACTGCCGCTTGCATGCCGACGTCAGCTTCTGCTACAGTGGGGTAGGTCACCGTTGGGTGACATATCACATTTATAGGTCTGAGGTTGATGCCTCTGAACAGTGGCATTGGATAACCACAGTTATATGTGTCAGTAGGGCCCTACTAAATAGCCTGTCATTATATTTCAGGCTCAGTGCATCAAATTTTTCCCCAAATCTTTATGGAAAAATAAAAGTTAAATACTGTGGTTCAGATTTTTCATAATGCTAACAGACATGCCCAGTAATAAACTATTGTTCAAGGTAATTTCTATTTAATTAAGGTTGAGTGTCTTCTTATATTGACTAAACTCAAGGACATTTAAGTGTCTATTAAAAACTTAATATGTGTTCAGCTGTGTTGGGGAACGCTCAAGGAAATTGCACTTACATTGAGGAGGAAATAAAAAGCAATTTATCTAGATGGACTGATACAAAGAAAGAAGAACCACAATCAAAGAGGAATGTGGGCTAAGCAGTCAGAAAACAGGGTCTAAAAAGAGTTCAAAAGGAAAGTCTGCAATTTTTTAGGTGGTGATAATGGTTCATTTTACTGAGAAAAGACCGATTAAAAAAGCAATAAAAGACAAAAGGAAGTAGTGTTGATGTAGGAAAAAGATAGGTTTAATGGATTTGGCAAAAGTGAAGGGATGGAACAAAATGTAGAAAAGTGAGATCTGAGTTCTGATGTCACTTATTTTGGCTGTTGGGACATACCAGGAAGGAATGTACGATGAACTTATTATGTGTGTATGGATTCTGATCTTGCTGAAAACAAATAGTTAAAAACTAGGACTGACTTGTACAATTCTCAAGGAGTCTGCTGTTCTATTTACCTGCATCAGGACTACATCTTTCCTGATAGATTTATAAACCTTTTTCTTAAAACCTTCATTAATAACAGTTTAGAGGTATCTTCAGGAAATCTGTTTCAAAGTTCAGCTGCCTTGGTGTTTAGAAAATTTTTCTTCATTCTTAGCAAAATCTAAAACTGAAGCTGCTGTAGAAAGAGAATGACTGTAAAAGATATGCAAAGCATGTACTTCATAGCTGGAGATACTATAAAAAAGAATTTCAACTTTCACCAGAAATAATAAAGCAGTGCTTACAAAAGCAAGAGCTGAAACAACAGAGGAGAGTGTTCTGTTTCCACTAGGGTTCAGAAATTTCCTTGAAATTAGAGGGGAAGAGAGAGCCTGTGAAGAATTCTGCTTCTGAAGTCATCATTACTATTTGAGTAATTAAAACACTTTGTAATACTTTTTAAAATTTCTCCCCAATTCCTAGTCCATAGCAATGACAAGAAATTCTAATTTTACCTGATGCAAGGAAGACGCCGACACTTTAAAACATCTAAGACCTTATGCACATTAGCTAAGTGAAACTTTGATGGAGAAAAGGCATTCTGCATAGATGGCTGAAAACAGAACTGAGACAAAAGAGTTAAATATACATTTAATATGCTGCATTTTTACTTTCAGCATTTAAATTGACCTTGGCCTCTTTTATCTCACTGTCACTAACACCAGAAAGAAGCAGATCATTAGCTGACTAGAAAAGATCATTCTGTGTGCTGTGGAAAGGTACAAAACATTCTGCAAATAATCAAAGGCAGGCAATTGGAAAAGTGAGAGAAAATAATTTTCTTCACAGAATGTTTCAGGGGTAATGTATTAAAAAAACATAAAAAGCATTAATGTTTGACGTGCTTCTGGTTTGCACTTTTGATCCCTTTCAAATGTGTATCACAGTGACTTTTTAAACTGGAAAAGTGAGGCAGGATTCAGTGTGGAAAGGACCAACTGCAACACTTTTCATGACAAGAGGAAAGTCCTGTATCAAAGGATAGGAGCAGGGAGAGCTGGGAGGGAGGAAGCGACAATTGAAGTGCAAAGTGGGGGAATTGGGAGGTGGTTTTGCTCTCTGTGAGGTTTAACATGATATCAGTGGAAAGGCAGCACGTCTCAATAGTCAGTTCTGACAGTTCTGCTCTCCCCTCCTCCCCCTCCCCAGCCCTTCCCAAAAAAGCCCAATCTCCAACATAAGTTAGTTGAACCATAAGACAGTGATTTCCATCAGGGCTTATTGAATCAAATACTGAGGTATCAATGGCTTCAGAATATTTTTGATGCCCAAACAATGAACTTTTGAAAAATGTGAGATGTTTTTGTGGTAGCTAATAACTTAGTGGTTATGACACTCATCGGGCATACTAAATCTTTGTTGTGCCTTTAGTCTGAACAAAGACTCAATACTGGATTTCTTCTCAATCGGAGAGCTTAGTTCCCCATCTACATAATCAAGCTCCCTTTATACTGCCATTAATTTTTATAATAACAAATCGCAGCTTGACTAAGCTTGACTAACCCAGAATGGGAGCTAGAACAGAAGACTCCATAATGAAGTGAGTAATACAGCTACCAATCTCCAGGAGATTCAGTATTTCTGCAAATCTGAGTTAAAAACATCATATCTTGCCTAATAGCTAGGACCTAGCAAACAACTTTCAAAATTCCCTTCTGGCCTGAGACCTGTTCTGGCAAAGATTTCCTGAGAAAGTTTACTCCTTTTTAATATAACCTCTTAATTCATTTCGGAATACAATTTTGACTTCAACAAAGTCAAACGTTTTTCAACATAAACCTGTTTAGATGCAAAAGTACTATTTCTATTCACATGCATTCTCCACCAATTCACATATATTCCCTGTTTCAGGGAAAAGATTATATTACTTTTTCTTTTTTCTTTTTCTTTTTCTTTTTCTTTTTCTTTTTCTTTTTCTTTTTCTTTTTCTTTTTCTTTTTCTTTTTCTTTTTCTTTTCTTGTTCTTTTTCTTTTTCTTTTTCTTTTTTTTCTTTTTCTTTTTCTTTTTTCTTTTTCTTTTTCTTTTCTTTTTCTTTTTTCTTTTTCTTTTTCTTTTCTTTTTCTTTTCTTTTTCTTTTTCTTTTTCTTTTTCTCTTTTTCTTTTCTTTTTCTTTTTCTTTTTCTTTTTCTTTTTCTTTTCTTTTTTCTTTTTTTTTTCTTTTTCTTTTTCTTTTTCTTTTCTCCCTGAGGGAGAGGGCTTTAAAAACACTCCACCTTTTGTCTCTGATCCCAGGATAAATAAATGATAAAAAAAAGTGGCAAGATAATTATACCTAAGACAGTCAAGGAATACAATGATTTCTTACCAAACAAGATCATCTAGAAGAAAAGAACATAAATTAAACAAACCAACAAAATTCCTAGCCACAGGTCAGTAAGACAAAGCTACTGCAGCTTTTGTCATTGTGAAACTAGAATACCTGAGATGGACAACAGGGGGGAAAAAAGGATTAAATACTAAGAGAAAAAAAGGAAAAGTCATCATTTGTTTCAATCTACTGATCAAATAGTTTAGTTGTTAACTACCATACCAAGTAAAATAATTGAATTCTAATAACATATTCAGTGTATTTCATGTCATCATCTCTCTGAAATAAATGTGAGTAGAGGACTGTGAAGTCTAAATTATTCAGAAAAAGCGTTTGCTCAAGGCTTTTGTTCTCTAGTAGTATTTGTAAACAGTTTTTCATAATTGTATAATATTTAGGATTGGAGAATTCACATACTTTTCTGTTCTCTTATTTAACAATTTGTTTCTCAGCTTTCCTTCACAGTTTTATAAATCTGAATTTAAAATTCCCTTTCCATGAATATTTTTTAATGCTCACTTGAAGTTCATTGTTTCAGCAAAAATTCCTGTCCTGAACTTATGAGGTGTTTGTAACCCCAGCTCAGCTTGATTATTAATCAAGTGTATTAATTCGATGTGATCATACAGATGCTTCCAGCTCTATAGACTTCCTAGACTTACTGATTGGGGATCTAAGCTGAGACATGCATTTTTATAATCATTATCATCATCATAATTTTTGTGTATTTCACAGACTCACACAATCTGCTGAGTTGAAAGAGACCCACAAGGATCATTGAGTCCAACTCCTGGCCTTGCACAAGACATCCCAAGAGTCACTCCATGTGCCTGAGAGCATTGCCCAAACACTCCTTGAATTGTGTCAGGCTGATGCTGGGACTACTCCTGAGGAGCCTGCTCAGTGCCCAGCCACCCTCTGGGGGAAGAACCTTTGCCTGATACCCAACCTAAACCTCCCCTGACACAGCTTCAGACATTGCCTCGAGTCCTGTCATGGGTCACCACAGAGAGATCAGTGTCTGCCCCTCTTCTTCCTTTCATGAGGATGTTGTGGGCTGCAGTGAGGTCTCCCCTCAGTTTCCTCCTCTAAAGGTTGAACAGGTCAAGTGACCTCAGCTACGCCTCATCTGATACACACCTTACTGTGGCCCATATGCTGCAACCAGTGTCCCCTGGTTACCTATGCAGTAAAAATTGAGGGGAAGAAAAATGTCTCTCCTGTGGTGCTTGTGTACCTTGGTTTTTTGGGTTTTTTTCTGTTTGTCCATGCTTTGCTTTTCTCATAGAAAAGTTCAAGGTCAGCTCCAAGTGTTTTGGCAGTAAAAAAATTAGCAAAACACCTCAAGAGAAGGATAACATAAATTGCTCTACGGTTAGCAAGCTTAGTATTGGTGGCGGAGGTACAACAGACACCATCAACACAAAAGAAGTTCAAAGTGCTGAAAATAACTTTCTTACTGGAGCAGAATCACAGTTACAGGACATAATCTGTACCTTGCTTTGCTCTGTATCTGCTTCTGTCCTCACTGGGTTTCTAGGACTGTGGCAATGAGTGCATGTGCCTGTCCCACTGAGACAGACAGGCCTGCCAGGTGAAGAGGGAGACATAAATAGGAGCTGAGCTCATCTCTAGCCTGTCCTGCTCTACCCTGTAATCCCAATGAGCTTCTAAAGAACACACTTCAAGGAAAAGGTTGTGGGAGAGACTGTGAGAGACGTGACCTGATTTATAGAAGCCGTAGAGCAGATTGGCAGCAAAGATGAGAAATCAGTCACACTGATTTTGGTACCAGTGTCTGTCCCTGTGTGCACCCCATTGCAGAAAGTTCTTCTAGGATTCTTACAATAGGTACCAGGACGTGCTCCAAAAGGGAAAAAACCCACACCTTTTCATGTATTTAAGTGAAAGCTTTCTGTTTGAATGTAGAAGTTCCTTCTGAAAATGCTCTCACTAACAATGAGTAGAAGAACAGACTGATCAAACACAGACCTATTAGATGGATTTTTACTATTTGAAAATAAGGAAGCCTTTCAACAGTAACATTTGATTTCAGTATTTCTGTTCGCTAAATAGTTATACTATGATAGGCTACCTTATGAAAGCAAAATATTTTTTAGATATCTCTAATTATTATTTTGAGTGTATTTATTAGACTTGAAGTTATTCCTAGGTTGGGTTCAGTGAGCTAAAAAGTGTCAAATAACTTCATATCCTTTAAAGTTAATTTGAGATGATGTATTAGAAAAATGTTCAGGAAGTGCTAATTAACAGTAATTTAGCCATATACAATGCAGCTTGATTACATTTACATATAGAAGAAAGTCTAATGCAAATGGCATCGTCAGATACTTTTATTGATGCTATAGTGAACACAGGCTGAGGAAAACATTATTTTCTCTATGAAAACAACATTAAAACATCTTCTTGCATAATAACTCCTTGCAAGCAGACTATTTGCCCTTCAGTGAAAACTTCCATGCTTCTCTGATTACATTCCCTTTGGAGACACTCAGGATGACTAGACTTTTAGAGAGACTGCAGAGGAAGGGTGGTAGGTGTTGAGATATTTGTGAAGAAAAATCCTTTTTTTAAGGTACTTGTGTCTTATTTGGGTTTACATATTTATTTTAGTGCACATCAACCTCTGTGTTCTGGCTAATTATATCTGTGTATTTTCAATTACATTTTCTCAGAGTTAAGAAATTCTGCATTTATTCTATGTCAGCATTCCTATTCATGTCATGATTTACACTACAGGGTATTTTCCTGTGTCCCATTCAGAGACACATAAGAGCATATCAGTAGCTGGTGAATATATCAGCAGCACAGGAAAACAATGTGTCCCATTCAAAACTTGCTGAAATCAAGAACAATTTGTCTCTAACCTCAGAAGGCTCCAGGATAGAGGTATGTCTCCTTCCCACATTCTCAGGAATAACCTACAAGATCCATAATAATTTTCCCAGGTCGACAGCAGAATCAAGTGTCGCTTGAACACTTCATTCTCTGCTCTGAACTTTGATTGCTTTGGTCTTCAAGCCTTTCCTGCGTGGGTCCTTAGGTTTGGCAGTACCTGGCTGTCCATGTTCAGAAAATGCAGCTGCAGGCACATGCTGAAATGCAGGACTGCTGAAACAGGTTCCTTCTAGAAAGCACACACTGTCATACCCTCGATGCTCTGATGCAGTTGGCTTCACTGATGTCTTTGTAGGGCTCTGCCAGTGCTCTAGGGATGAACACATAGATCCAGGTACCGAATTGAACAGGCTGGAGGTTCTCTGCCACCTGTGATTTTTACCCCTGCAGCACTGTAATTTGCCACCTCAGGAAACAACCTAGGGACCAGGCTGCGATTCCCGCTTTGTTAATGTGCAGTGGAAACAACAATAGGATTAAAATCCACCTTAACTTATCCTCTTTGAAGATATAATGCTTGTCAAAATGTTTTTGAATTACAAACCATATTGTTGTTACGTCCTTCCTGTCTGAGATCCCTACAGGGGATAAACACCTACAGGTTTATGGACAGGATAATGTCAGTTCCCTCTTTCATAAAGAATTCTTTTTATGGACATTTTTTCAGTGTTATTACATTACTGGCATATCCTTATGGCATGGAATGAACTGGAAATGGTCTCTCTGCCAGCACAGTGGGATTCCACTCCCTCCTATAGAAAGAGAACATGCAGATATGAAAATATACATTGTCATTGTCATATGCTGCTACTCATAAAGTTAATTTGAGGCTTGTACGTGTCATGCATGGCATATGAAGAGTACTGGCAGGGTAACCTTCTATTTAAATGTATGTGACATTTATTCTGATAATGCTCATCTTTAATCAGAGACTGTATATAAGAAAACCTGTTTACAAGTAGAACTTTAGATAGGCTGTGGTTTTGAAATGGAGAGGGTTGTTCAGAATAAAATATTGTTCTTTTGTGGTTTGTGGTTTTGAATGTTTTTTTAAATTATTTTACTTCCAAGTATTTGTTAGTCATGATTTTTGAAAACATTTACATTATTTCAGCTTCATTTCAATAATCTAATTTACCAGAAGAACTAAGATTCTCTTGGTTTTTAATTCAAATTAATAGAATTAAAGGCTTCATGTATTTTTCCTGGAGACACTTTCCATGAAAAAAGTCAGGGGTTTTATAATTTCATAAATTAAGGAAACATTTTTGACTGATACTTGTGATTTCAGGAAAAGAGCTTTGAAGAGTGCTTTTTGGAGAAAGCACTTCTTAAGTGGGATTCAAATACTTTGAGTCAAAAAACCTCAGAACCTTTCAAGACTGTCCTCAAAATGCAATGTTGTTTGCTTGCAGAAAACAGCCTGCTCCTTATGCAGCAATTGGTGGTTGTCACATTTTACCTACATCTTCATGCAATGAATTTCATCTCAGCAAACCTGTTTGAACGGGTGGACTAAAATAACACTGACTAAAGTTTTAGCCACACCTCTGGTGGTGTGTTTTGTTGTTGTTGTTGGTTTTTTTTTTTTTTTTTTTTTTTTTTTTTTTTCCCCCATACAAGAATTCAGAGAAAAATTATACTTTTGGAATAATCATGCATAATTCCTCAAGAAAAGTAGTTTTGTTTGTCTGTTCTATGAGGTCTGCCTGGCTGGCTCAGGGCATGTGTGCACAGTCACCCAGCCTCACTTCTGTGTCTTTTTTTGCTGATTGGCACTGTAGGTAACAGCAGTAGTTTGTGTGGCTTTTTTTCTCTGTTGCTCAAGGTTTCTGTTAAGACACTCAAGAAAGAAATATCCATTGGATTCTTTTGCAGAATTCACTAGAAGCTGAACTATAATCTTCTGTTTCCTTCTCTTTCTTCTGCATTTGAATGCAACAAACTATGTGCACATGGAAATACAATTACATTGAATGCAAATAGCAGTTGCAGTATAAGTGGCTGGGGTTTTGAGAAACAGAAAAATAGGTCTCCATTAGGGAAAAAAAAACCAACCCAAAACCTAAAAGCTTTGGCAATTATTTTAAATTACAGTAAAAGCTGTATGTCAAAATCAATGTAAAGATTCCTTTTTAAGTATTGGAACTTTGGTAGCATAAATGCTCATTACAAGCTAATCATATTCATCACTAGAATAGAGACTGCATAATATTCTCAGCTTTAAGACAAATTAGGCAAGATCCTGCTTCTATTTTTGCAGAAGAAATGCTTTAACAAGATGCCAGCAATCTAAGTTTCAGTGAAAAATTAGTTCTAAATGCAAGCAAAATATTTTTATTCTTTTAGTGAGCTAGGTTTCCCAGAAAAAAAGTCCGATATTTTTTAATGCATGAGTAGCAACAGTTATTATGAAATATAATATATTTTTGTTTGTTTGTTTGTTTGTTTGTTTTTTAATATATATATTTGTGAAAGATACTATTAGGAAGCAAAAGATAAAAACTATTTGAAATCCATCTGATAATTCTAGATGCACATTTGATCTCAATTTTCCACGTAATTTTCAGAATTTATCGGAAGCTGAGCCTGCCAAAAAGAATCACAGTCTTTCTATGTATGTATGCTAAGTTCAAATTGGTATTTTAGCTAATGTGCACCCAATTTATGGATTTCTACCAGAAGGGGGTGCATTGAGCAAACTGGTGCTCAAAGTCCTCACGAGAAGACACTGAAGCCTTTTATCACACCATGGCTCTTGATTTTCCATGTACCCTTCCAAATATTTTGAATAAATATGTGTATACATATCAGCCTATTTTCAGTTATCAAAGTCTCTGCAGTCTTTGAGCATGAGCGTTAAATAAGAAAAATGACTTAGTTTTGGAACTAGGTAAGCCTTCAAAAAGAGCTCACATGTTAGATGAATGGAGTATCATGGAAAGATTTACTTATTTCTGTTGTACCCAGTGAGACCAGTAGCTGAGAAATTTTTTTCCAAGGGTTTCTGGATGATTTCTCCCTCCCTTTTTTTTGCTTGTTTGATTGTTTGTTTGTTTGTTTTTGTTTTTGTTAATGAAGCAGCTTGTGTTTGTAGGGGTTTAGTTCAGTGTGGAACACAATGCCACTGCACAATGGCCAATTTTAGTACTGTAATCAGAATACCTATTTAACAGGGAGGAAAAAATCCCCAAAAGGGCAGTGTATTCAACGCAACAAAAATAGCCATTAAGCACAAGTTACCTCTGAACTACCTCTGCATTTGATTGCGTCAGTGCTGAATAATAAGCAGTAGAAGTCAAAGAACTGTCAAAGACTCATTTCTGAATTTTGAATTATAAGAAGTGTACTGCCACAGAAGATATAAGATATAAAAATGATCAGTCAGTCACTCTGCCAGCGTGATAAGAATATTTTGAACTCTGCCCAAGAAAGTCAAACATTAGCATAGGTATGTTGGGAATAATTTCAATGTGATTGGGTTGCTCTTTATAATGTATTCTACTAAAAATATGCATTTTTATTTTCTTAATGAAATATAATCCCTTTTTCAATGTCCTTTTAGATCAGGTTTTTTAATAGTGGGGCTTTAAATATGATGAACTGCAGCTAAAGCATATTTGAAAAAAAATATAATAAGTAATGTTTATTTTCAAGTTATAATTACAGTTTTTGTAAAGTTAATTTTAGGTTTTCTACGTGAGACATACATCTCCACAAAGTCATATAGATACAAAATGAATAATTAACAGCATGGATAAATTCACTCTTATAACAAATAGACTAAAGTAAGAATAAATGTCCCAATCAAGATGCATATGAATATTTTTTATTAAACTTAGAAATGTAAATTGGAGTGGCAAATATTTTCAGGCAGTAGTAAAATCAGATGCTGTGAGTCTTTTAGAAGCCCTTAAGGAAACAGTCTTAGTCCAATTGTTAGCACCTGTGCTGTTTACCTTAAGGTAATGGTGTAGCTGAGTCTTGGTTGGAGGGAGATTCGTTTGGGTCCTGTTCACGTAAGAAGCATATAAGCAGATTTCACAATAGGCAGAAGAAACTGTCTAAGCTGTCTAAGAGTGTGGATGGATTTTGCTGCTCAAATCAAGCCTGAAAGCAGGGATGTATCTGCAAGCACCCTGTGGACAGGAAAGCAATTGTTCATAAATGCCTCCACTTTGGTGTAGTTTCAAGTAGTCACTTCAAGTTAGGACTTAAAGAATGAAGTACCCTAATTTTAATTTCAACAAAACTAGGCTATATCTGATTGTAAATGCCTTTTAGTATGCTTTGGAGCATCCCATGTAAATAAAAGATCTAGCAAAGCTGAATTGAGGGTATTCCTGACTAAGAATCCTACTAAGTATTCTTTATTATGACACAGTAGTTAAAAAAATTATTAGAAATCTACACATCTACATAAGTGCTATCAGTAGGTCTAAACCAAGAGTTTTTTTTAACTTACTAAATGCAATTTCTGGTTTTTTTTAACCTTTGTGAGAATTGAGGAAGGTGTGTATCCGAACCCTGGAAGATCAGAGTATTCCTAATCCCACCACTCCCCACCCATTGCAAAGAATGATGGACTAAGAGTCCAGAAGTAGGGGTGATCTCACTTTTCAGCAATCATTTTGGTTACCACTCATTCTTAAGGCACAGTTCAGCATACTGTCAAGAATGCAAAATAGCACTCTGCTGAGGTTTTACATAAAAAAGGAGTATGTTCAGTTCCCTGTGCCACCCAGAAAAGTGCTTTGGAGCAGGTGAAGGTTAGTGCCACACATAGCTAGGGAGGTTTGGCTTCATGTTCACAAAGAGCTACTGCTTTCCATCCTGCTCTTGGTCAAATCATTTCCTCATGCCTCCATCTAAACTAGCTGGCAAACCTGATTAAAATGCAGAATCCTATTGAAAACCAGACTTTGTTGGGCTAAGTCCTTCTATGCAGGTGCTTTACCATAATCAGCTAAAATTAGCAGCCCACCATTTAGGGTAAGGAAGAGGTGATGAATGATGCAAGGATGATAGATGATTCATTATCTCTATTCTAAATTCTATTATTTTAATAAATCAGTAATGTCATCTCTACAAGCAAGGCCAGCACTTAGCATCTGCTTTGCTTTATCAGTTTGCCTCTGCCCCTTCAGACTTTTCATTTCCGGACCTGTAGTGGTTACATTAAGAAATAAAGGGGAAAAAATAGAAATCACTAATGGTAGAATGAATTCTTAGTGTATAACTTACTGGTATTTCTGTGTTGTGAACAGAGAGCCTCATAATTTCAGTAAATTAAATGAATGTTTTAAAAGTCAGGGTAATAGTGTTATTTCTGTTTTATTATAAAGCTGTAAGTTGTCTAGAAAATCCTTGACAGATGATGGAAAAAGTGTTTTGAATTTCTGTCTTCTGCTTAAACCATAGTCTCATCTTTTCTACACATCATCTGAATCCCAGACTGGGAAGGGTAGAGAGGGCAAAGTGACTTGTTTTCATATCCACCTTATATTTGTGCATTCAGTGGAATTGCCAAATATTTCTGTAGAGTTCTGCTGCTTGTATTTAACTACAGGCTTTGGAGTGGTCACACAGCTTCACAATCTATAAAGGGGGAATTAACTGTCAAGAACTGTAAATATTTTCCTAAGAGGGAAAAATAAATTTGGGGTTAGGTGACAGATTTTAATAAGGACATGTTTTTGATTGTGAATAGCTCATTATAATTACGTATATTCAGTGATTTTTTTTAAAGTTATCTTTCTTGTTCTTCCTGACTAAATGTGTTGGCATAAATATGGGCAGTTAGTGTTCTGTGTCATCATTTATCATTTGTATAGCACTGTAACTGTTAATGGTCCTTTATAATGTACAGAAGTATACCAAACAAGGACCATAACTCTGCTGTCAGGAGCTTGTGAACTCAGAACCAAGTATTTAGACTGCCTGATGTTATGTTTAGATAAGTTCTCTTTTATGTTGATCGTATATTGAGTTGACTCATAAAATGCTCAGTGATCTAACCTTGTTGTAGCAGAGCATTTCAACCCTAGTTCTGGGCAGGTGAGTATCCCTAATGCCATGCATGGAAATAAATGTTAAGGGTCTGTGCATGTACATGTGTGTGCATGATTTTACCTGGTATAGGGAAAACCTATTCAGAACTGTCCCAGAATGAGATTTGGGTAGTCAGTCCCAGAGATGATTTCATTTTGTGATTGAGTAGAGCTGGGGCAGTACAAAGAATTCTTGTGAGTGAGGTACAAATCTCATGTTGACAGAATCTTAATCTTGGCAATAAGCTCTGTGTGGGTCCTGGCCCTTCTTTGGCTCATGGTAAACTTCTGAGACAATGAACCTTCAAATCTGCATCCCCCCAGCAGCTTCAGTGATTCTGGACAAGGGAGTGAGATCACTTGCTTCTGTACAAGTAACATTTGGTTATTTTATTTGGAGGTATGTATTCCTGAACCTGGCGGTCTATGGGGGCTTCTTCTTCCTTCCCTTCCCACCACTGATTTTTTTAATACATTTCCCACAAAGATGCCATAAGCATTAATTTCATGGGATGTTTAGGAATGCTTTTAATGCAGGCAGCACGGTGGGCTAGCTGCAGATTGATCTCTGGGTGGTGGGAGCCCCAGGCAAGAGGCTGTGATCTGTTGCAGACCCCTCCTATAACAAAGGGCCTGGGTACCTGTGGCACAGGCAAGTGTCCGGACACTCAGAGACACAGCAGGAGCTGAGGACCCTGAATTTCCCTTCCTTTAGACTGCTGAGGGTATAAAAGCCCGGGGTTTCCTTTGTTCAGGATCCATCCTCAGAGGCACCCGGGTCGAGCTGTCATTTTGTTACTGTACCATGACTGAATTATCTGAAGGATCCAAACGTCTGGGACTCTACTCTGGGAAAACTGGTGCCAAGCCATTAAGGAAGCCTTGTTTGACCTTTGGGAGTGGTGTGTGTAGGGAGTCAAGCAGGGCACCCATCAGCTCAGTGGAGTCACCCTCTGTGAAGGGGCTTTTCTCCCGGCCTAGGTAGAGTGTGACTGCCAGGGTCTGACAGGAGAGTTCCCTTAACAGGACTGTAGCCCTACTTTGCTGTTGTGGCAACATGGGAGAAGAAGGAAAGAAAAACATTAAAGAAAAAAGGAAAAAGGCAGGCTACAAAACTTACAAGCTGATGCTTGGTCACAAAGGCCAAGGATCTTTGTCCCCTCCCCACAATAGTCTTCTATTCTAGAAATCACCTAGATTCTTAGTATTTCAATCTTTTTTTATCTTTGTGGTCTTGTTATGTCCTGCACACGTAATGTCTTCTAGGGAGTTTACGGTTGTGTGAGGCTGAATTGGAGGATTCCGAAGTTCCTGTCAATTGACATGGTTTTGGGACTGGTCAACGACATTCTAAGTGCATTGAGGACAGCAGCAATTTGAAGTATAGAAAAAGACTGCAGGCTTTCATAAGCTTCTTTAAACCTGGCTAACCTAAATGAATTCTGTACCATTTGCAAAATTTGCTACTATCAATGTACTGAACAGATCCATTAAGAAAGCACCATTAGTAACATCCCTCTATCATGGAAAAAATTCCTTTTGCTTTTTCTCTTCTTATAACCTCTTATGTTGTGAAATTAATACTCCTTAATACATTTCTTCAAGCTTTTTGCCTGCAGTACAGCAGAAAGGCCATGAGGGTGGTGAAGGGTCTGGAGAGGAAGGCTTAAGAGGAACAGCTGAGGCCACTTGTTTTATTCTTTCTTGAACTGAGAATTGTTTATTCTTTCTTCCCTTGAAAGAAGTCCTTTTGACATAAAGTTAGCATGGCTTGTTTACTAGCTCAGTTTGAAAAAAATTAAGAATATTGCCAATAATAAATTTAGTTACCAAGCTATAGGGCTTTAGTTGACAAGGTGATGTTAAGCCATAGGTTGGACTCCATGATCTCGAAGGTCTTTACAAATCTAGTGTTTTCTGTGATTTTGTGGTAGTCTGTGATACTGAAAATTTCTCAAGTTATTTAATAAAAATAGTACAGCCCAAGTATCTCACTTCCCACACTGATACGAAATAATCAACTAAAAGAGTTAGTCTGGCACTCTATTCTTCTGTCAATAATTTCTTTTAATGTAATTTATTACAGTATGGAAGTGCTCTAAAAGAAAGAAAAAAAAAAGGGAACCATGCCCCCAAAGTAATTCTTCAGTAAGGTGTTACTGTAGTGAGCACTGTGACGCACCTGCAAGGCCAAAAGCCTGTGTTCAGATTTGTTTTGAACTTGCTGAAGAAGGTGTGTTGGTGAAAAAATGCGAAACCTTAGGAACTGGGTCACACTTCCTGGTATATTTTCCTCTTCCAATTTTGTGACTCTACTCTTGGAAATTTCTCCGACATTAACAAACTTCAATGTCACCTGTTTTCACACTGGTTTGAATGAAAACCACACAGTATTTTCTCACCCTGTCGCACTACTCTACCAAACTGAATAGCCAAACTGCCAAAGATTTCTGCACCCTGAAATATAAAACAACTCTTTGTCTCTTCTCTTCTCCTCTGAATTAGGAGCCACCTCATCTATGGACTTCCTATAAGCCTGACAGGTGGTTTGGGTTTGTTAAAATCTCCTGTTGTCTTTGTCCAGCATTTATAAAATGGAGGTTGTAATGTTTTCCCCACATACTGTCCTGTCAGCCCACTTACATAATCTCTTCCAAGTAGGAACTGTCCTTCTGGAGGCCTAATCGAAGTGGGCTGGCTCCCATTTGTAGCAAGCTGATGTAAACTGAGGCATGCAGGTGTTACTGTGGATAAGTGTGGTTCGTTTCAAAGATTATTAAAGTTTGGTCCTAAATTTTCAGCCTTGCAATTGCTGTGCCTTCAATATATGCCAGGGGTCAGTAAGAGTTGAGCTCACAGATTGAAAATGTGATTATTTGGTTTCTGCCTAAAGCTGAAATCAAGCAGGGTACTTCCTGCTTGTCCCTTTTTCTTTCGATATTGGGGCTTTAATGCTGCCCTTAATATTGAATATGGGAAACAGTGGATATTTGACAGTGTGCAAGAAAATGTAAATGTTTCACTTTACTTGCTTTTTTTTTTTGACAGTTTCTCAGTATCCTGCAGAATATAAACTGGCATCTTTCAGGGGAGCTGATTTGGACTCTCTCAAATCCAGATTCTGACCCATTTATTGACCGTAAATTGCATCTTACTCTGTTTGAAAAATGCACATACTTGATTTAGGAATTATGCATAGAGAGAGATTGCTACTAGCAGCAGTTTTTGACTACTTATAGTTGATTTTAGAAAACTGGTATCACTGAATTCTGGCACGGTGCACTTAGAATCCCAAAATGGGGGTGGTTGGTGGTGTTTTGAGCAAAGCATTTGGTTTCTTAGGAGTAGAAGGTTGTGCAGAGACATGTTGCAAGGCACTGGGGCTTTACTGGTAAGCAAAGAGTGCTGTTAACCTGATTCCAGTGACTGTCCATGTGTAGTAGGAAGTAGGGCAGTACATCCAGGGGGACTTAAGTTTGAGTGTAGATTAGTCTCAAAGATGCAAGTTGCAAGTAATAACAAGAAAAATATCAAAACCATTAATAAGATTTTAGTTCTTAGTTGAGAAGAGCAAGGTACATCAATAATGGCAGCTGTGAATGTAATTTATTTACAATGTGTGAACTACTGGGCAACTCTTAATGCTACACAACTGGAAGACCCAGAGCAACTTTTAGCATGTGACCTTAAATAATTAGATTGGAAAGGTCTTACTTCCACATGACATGGCAAAAATTATTCACAGCTTAGTAGATTTCTCTGACAAATGTTTTTGGATGTATATTATTGCTTATTTAGGAGGGGATTGTTTGGGATATCATTTTAATACTTTTGAGTCTACATATTGATATGCTGAGCTTTAAATGAATAGGCAATGGAGGATACTTGTTCGGTGGTGTTTTTTCGTGGTGGTTTTTTTTTTTGTGTGTGTGTGTTTTGGTTTTTTTTGTTGGTTTTTTTTTTGTTTGTTTGTTTTGTTTGTTTGTTTGTTTTTTTAATTTATTTTGGTTGGTTGGTTGGTTTGTTTGGTGCCTCTCTGTTCTACAAAGTCATAAAACCTTAAAATGAAGCATAGTTTAGAGTTGTCCAAAAGTGACAGTCAAAGAGCTTCAGGAGGACAAAAAGCTATGGTAGCCTTTAATCTTTCAGTTTTCCCCTCCCCCTGCAGTGTGAAGGAGCTCTAAGAATCATCCTGTCCTCTCCCCACCCATACCATGATCTCCTGCTTCAGTTCCTTGGCCTGTGAGCCACTGACTCAGTGTCATGCAGCCAGCGAGCCATTTGTATCACCTCTGATTTAAAGTCCTTAACTACCTTATTTTCGTTGTTAAATAGTCTGAGGCATCTACATCTCAGATTAAACTTCTCTTTTGGATAAGCCCTATGGAACTGGGCTAGCAAAGAAACAAAGTGCAAGGCAGCCAGCTCCATTAGTGGTTAATACAGATCTGAAAATGTGCATTTAGTCTTTCTGAGGAAGCTGGTGTTTGTTGGCTATCAAAGTAGACAAATCTGATTTTTTTTAAATTTAATTTAGTTTTTGGGGTTTGTTGTTGTTGTTGTTGTTTTGGGGTTTTTTGTGGTTTTTTTTTTTTTTTTGTTTGTTTTTGTTTTTGTTTTGTGTTTTGGTTTTTTTTTGTTTTGTCTTGTTACAGCTTTCCAAGAAAAGGACAATGCCTCACCAGAAGAAAGAGAATGGTGAGGTCTTAAAAAAAATTTCTGTCTCTCTTCTTAAATCTCTGTAACACATTGGGAATCAGGATTAGGTTGAAAAGTTGGATCATTCCAAATTTTGAAATTATTAAAATGAGTAACAGCTTTGAACAGTGAGCTGTAGGAGGATGCTGTCAGCTAGACATTATTTGATTCAGGATGTGCCAGCTGCCCTATCAGGCTACTTCCTCCGTTAGACTGAGGTTCACTGGGGTACTGGTTTCCCTTTACACAGTGTAAAGGTCAGTCAGTCTTGTTGGTGTATAAATCATTGAATTGTAAGATGGCAGACTAAGTGTTCAAATGTTACATTTTTTTTAATCCACTTCCTCTATCTGAAATGCTGGGGTAACTGCAAACAAAATGTGAGCCAACCTGAAAAAGAAGAGCAGACAATTTATAATAAATCCCAAATCCTGTTCAAAAACTGATCTAGAAGGAATTAATAACTGAAGAACAAAAATATGCATAACTTCTTGAGTATGTAATAACTATCTGAGGCCATTTAATTGGTTTAAAATTGTGAGATTTAAGAATACAAGCAGACTAAACATCAAAAACTTATTTGAAAAGCTGTTACCCCTTTTTCCCCCCTGAAATGGAGATCCTCTTGAGAGGTGAGCCAAATGCAAAAAGGACAAGAAGGTTCAGAAATAGGATAACGGTTGTTAAACAGCAGTTTCTACTGGTACTATTTAAGGGGGAGCAGGTCCCAACAGCATCTTCCTTAAAGGGAAAGGAGAACTGGTCCTGAAAATTTTATTTCAGTGAGCATATGAAAATTTTCCTGGATAGCTTCTGGCTCTGAGGTTTGACCAGACCAATGTTTTGTTCCCATATCTGGGTATATCTTCTGGGAGGTCTTGAAGCATGCACATTTAGCTTGCTTTTTCATCACTGTGCTTGGACAAAGCCATGGCTCGTCTCACAGTGAGAACAGTAAAGACAAGCTGACGATCAGAAACAATAGAAGGAACCCAAACAATACAGAAAAGATAAAAGATTTCAGGAGTCTTCTGCTTAGAACTAATGTAATTTTTAATATTTTTCTAGTATCATGCTAGAATTGGCTTTCAGTGACAAAATTTTCCTAACATCATGTTCTACCAAACACAGTTGTGTTTATTCTGTGAAAGGCATCATAAAAACTTCCACCTGACAAGAATTTGCAGTGTCATTTCCCAAATGTATCTCAGTGCCCAGCAAGAGTAAACTGGAAGGACTGAATATTTTACAGAAGTACAAAATTCTGCTGAAATCTGTTGTTTCACTGTCTTCCAGAGAAAGATGGGTTTGAGTTTCTCTTGATGAAAAATCCTTTATTAGTTTTAAAGCTCTTCAGTTAAGATGGGCATGCATCATGATCATCCTTGGCTTAGCAGAAAGCATGGATTCCCTGATTGGTTCAGGAATCATAACTCACATGAGCTTCTATTTAGTTTTAATATAGTGCTGTGTCTTGATCTGAAATGTGAGCTATAGCAGAGTCGATCAAAATGGAAAGGAAGACTCAGATTGTTTAGATGAACTTATTCCTAGAGACCTATGAATATTTTGCACAGTAACATTCAGCTTGCAGAGCAGGTATTTTTGCCTCCCTGTGTAATGTCACGCACACCTGTTGCAGTTCTGCTGCATGACAGAAGGAGAAGGCTCAAAGAACAAATAGTGATGAGACTCCAAAACCTTTTTTCTCTAAGAATAGGTCTGCTTTGAAAGCTGAGGGTGTGGGATGAGCTCATGGCCATAGGCAGTTTATACCCAAGCTGAAAGGTTGGTGTCTGAAGGTGATTTCAAAACCGTCTCCTTGCCATCTCCTATGATCCAGCTCACAGGTTGCTGCATGGGGGCACTGCAGTAGCTGGCAGAAAATAATTTCAGCACTCTCTGCAACACCTTAAGTGTTCTTCTGCTCAGAGCTTAGTGTGGAGTCTGTTAGTAAGAATTTTAATGGGCTAGTTACTGGGCAGCAAAGTTCTCTTATGTAATCCACTAAGCAGATATGAAGTTTTTATTAAAAATGCTGCAAGGTCCTTTCAAAATAAAGCCAAGCAAATTGCCAGTAAAATTGTTACTTGTGGATCTGTGAAGGAATTCATTTGGTCCAGAGCTACTTATATTAATTTCCCTTCCTTTTTAAAAGATGTATTGAATGGTCAGATGCATTATGTAAATGAATAAATTATCCATCCTGTATGGCTATAAAGCTATTCTAGTGGAGCCCTCAGAAAAACTGAAGTGCATCATACCACCTGTTTTAGGCCTGCTATGTAGAAATAGCACATGATGGTTCTGTATCAATGGCCCTCCAGCAGCAGTTACACAGTGATTTTCAGCAAGAGAGCTCTAACGGTTCAAGAGATGCAGTCATCTAAAAATAAATCAGCCTCTCCCAAAGTGCCCACAGTAGCACATCATAATCAAAGTTGATTACATTTGCACCCTGCATCAAAGGATGTATCAGAGTGCACCAAATCACAGACCTAATGGTTCACACCTGGCAGATAGCTATTTGACATTTCACACTATTAATGTAAGTGTTCCTGAGGCATGAGATTCATAATACCAGGCTCCACTGTAGTGTATTAAAGAGCTATCCCAGCTAAGGCACATCGCCGTGGCCATTGACTTCTTTTATTCTAACAGAATCTTCTTCTGTCATACATCATAATAAAGACTTTGTCCTGTCTGTAGAGTGTTTGCCTCCCTATAAAGACTGCGATGTAACCTTTTATCTTTGCTCTTCCTGTACCAGGCTGACCAGAATGAGCTCCTTTCCAGCTGGCCCAAATCATCTGTAGATTAAGTGGCAGCTTAAACACCATTCTTTCTGGCTAGGTGTAAACACCCACCATGGTCAAAACCTTGCAGCTGAGTTTTCCCCTCTTCCTCTTTTTAGAAAGGGTGTCCATGTGTGAATGTGTATTACTATTCCTGAGTACAAGTGGGCAGATCTGGTATTTTAACTTTTTGTCTGTACCTGCAATTCTGCCAATAGATCCATTCTCTTCTATCATGTGTTTCTTATGCATATTGCAAAAAGCAGATGGTAAACTGGCTTAGCCCACAACCTCAGTGTTGTTTAAAACCAGTTGTTGCGGCCAATCCTTTTTTTCCATTATGCTTTTTTTTCTCATAATGCTTAATATTCTTTATGATTTTAACCTTTCTATGATTTTTTTTAAAACGTTTAGCCATCAATAATATGGCAATACCCAGGTGATTAGGAGAAGTATGAGAAAACTTCTAATTATTTGGGATGCATGGCCATTATAGCTTTGAAAAAGTCTTTGAAAGTTTTTAAAATTAAAATTAAAAACCCACAAAAAACTAATTGAAGCTCAATTAAACACTCTTTAAGTTGTCTAAAATGGACTTATTTTTAATCTGAAAAGATGTCCTGGGGTGACTGTGTATCCCCAATCGTCTGTTGGGTGCAGGGGGGAGGGCAAGCGTGGTTTGTTTTTCCCCAGGAAAACTCTGCTCATCGGAGTGACCTTGAAGCGGGGGAGCTGGAACACGGCAAGACAAAAGAAGCTCTGTTGTTTTTTCCCCGGCAGTTAGTTAGTTTAGTGCTAGCGTAGTTAGACGCTGTGGAATAGCTGAAGCTTTTTGCTTTTTTTTCTTTTTCTTTTTTTGTCCTTTTTTCCTTCCTTTTTGCTTTTTTTGTCCTCTCCTCGGAACTGTTCCAACCTCTCCGGACTAAGGACCTGGGGAAGCACCGGGGGCCTCCACAGGGGACCCACCCCACCAAGACCAGCCCTGCACATCTCCTTTTCTCCCAACGTCAGCGGAGATGGAGCGGTGGAGCACAGTGATGACCCTCAAGAGGAGACTTTCTTTAAGTTTGTTATCCCTCCGTAAGCGGCACGAAGCTCTTGTCATCGGGTATTGTGCTGGGAGGGCTTTGCCTGTTTAATAAACAGGTTTTTTCCACTTCTCTCTGAGGAAATCTTTTTTCCCGAACTAGTTGGAGGAGGGGAGGGGGGCCTGTGGGAGGGTTTCTCCCAAAATCTGCCTGAAACCACCACAACAAATTTACTTTATTAGGGGCTTTAGTGGTAGAGGTTCTCTCTACCCTGCTGTCCCTCATATACCCAAAAATCTGTTATCTTGAGATGTTTTGCAGGGTGCTTTGGAGGCCACTTTTTAAATCTTTTCTCACCTTTATATTTTCTTTACTCTCCTGTGGATTATGGCATAGTTATTCTGTATTATGTATATTCATAATATCTGTTTCAAATGCATAGGACTAGTTTGCCATGACAGTATTACTCCAAGGCTTTTGTGCTGCTAATCTATGTTCAGATTCATCAGGAACATAGCACAAACAGGTGTAAAAATCTTTGTCACATTTACTATTGGCTAGCAAATACTGCAACAAAAATCAGATATGTTTAACTATTGCCTGAAGATCTTGTCTTGATCTTTCCAGAGATATTGCCATTGATGTAAAAGAGATATTTTTCACAAAAAGGGGGATGAGTTTAGGCCTTAGATGACAAATGTGTGCAACTGAGGAGCTCAAATTAAACTGACTCATAAGTAGTAGATAGGTAATTTGGGGATGGTGTACACATTCCTTGCAAAGGGTTAGTCTCTTCATTAGAATTCAGCACAGTGATTTTTCTGGCCCATATTTGATTGACAAACCACATACAAAGACCTTCTAAAGCTTTTGTAGGAAACAAACAATGTCCTTAAGCCAAATTCCTTGTCAGTAGTCTTGAATTTTAGCAAGCAAGCAATTTATCATGTTCAGCCCACACGGGTGACAAATCACTCTTGCAGATTTTGTACAATAGTTTGTACAAATGCATCGGGAATTTGTAAAACTGTGGGTTTGTTTTGTTGTTATTGTTTTGTGGGGTTTTTTTTTGTTTTTTTTTTTTTTGTTTTTCCCCCTGGGTCCTTCAATAAAGGGACAACAGCTAGATTTCTGATATGGGATTGCTTTTTATTCTTGGAAGTATCAGCATGCCTAGGAATTTTACATATTCATGTTTCATGAGTATCACTAAACTTCTGATGTTTACCTCCAAAGTCTGGTCAGAACTATAGGATGAATAACACGATGGGTATGCATGAAAAAACAAAATTAAAGGTAACAAGAAACATAAGGATATAGAAGCCCCTTTTACTTCAGGCAGCCTTGCTGAGTGGTTATTTTGTTTTTCCACATTTCTACTTTTCAATTACTTATGGTGTGGGAACTCATATATTACTGTGGGACAATTTTGTTTTTATTTCTGCTTCCTTGGAAGTAAGGAAAAGCTATACCACAAGTAGGAGGAGATTACTATTAATCCCTAATTCGAATTTGAACTCTCAACACTGAGTTTTTCAAATTTACTTTATGCCCAATGTCTGAAAAAAACAAAATTCATTCCCTTGATGAATGTCCATAACCACAAAACTTAGGTGGTTTAACTTCTAGTATTCAACTAGGGCATCCCTGGTTGTGCTGTCTCCAAAAGAGAGTGGAGTACTACTATTCTCTGGATCTCATAGTTTAAAAGCTGAGATACTAAATGAGAGCAAAAGCAGGCATGTAAGCTTTTTAAAATTATTATTATTGTTCAAATCTAGGAATATGGAGGAAATAAATTTTATTGAATACTCTTTATGAAGAGAGTAGGGTGCCTGTAGAGACCTTCGGAAGAGCCAATTACACAGAGCAGAGCTTGCAGAATTAAGTCTTAGGGACAGCTGTTAATACAGGTTGTATAAAAATGTTAACATTCTTCGTTATCCCACCCCCAAACCAATATTGGAATTAGTTATTAACAGAAAATAGATGTACCTTTAAGTGACTAAATTATTTTTGATTCAAACTATATCGAAATAATGTCTAGGGAGGGATCCACAGCAAAAAGATTAATCCTTACAGTAAATTCTTTTATGAAATATGTTAGATTCTCTTGTAAAAATATATATCTTCAAAATAAAGAAACCTCATATCATAAATGACAAAAGATCTTTCGAACACCACCTGGAGCACTGGTAAAAAAGCAGACATAGCACTCCAGGATATGGTTTAGTGTGAATGGTGGCCGGGTCAGAGTTGACTTGTTGATCTTGGATGTTTTTTCAAACACTAATTATTCCATGATTTATGTTCAAAACACTATGTTGTGATATACATAGATATAGATATAGATACACCATCTATTGATATTTTTATTTCTGTTAGTATTTGAAAGTAAAAGAAGGTTATGCTTTAAATGAAACTACATTTACTGGCACAGAAATCGTTTGCCAAAACCAACAGTTGTTGGGTAGGATTTGCAGGATTGACAATTAACACAAACAAATAATTCTCAATTAGGAAATGTGCTCTTTATAATAGTGAGATTTTCTTAAAGGAAAAAGTGATTGTTAGTAGCTATCGTTTATTTGCAAACGGAAATAAAAGATAAAGCAGTTACACCATCCAAATTCCAATGGAAATAATTAGTTGTTAAATGAAAAACACCTCAGAAGATTGTTTAAGGGACTGTATGAAATAATTAAAGTTTGGTTTGTTTTGCTTTCCTGGAGGAAAAAGCTGCTGCTGTAAGTATTGATTGAAAGAATGACTACTTGAAAAGTAAACAGGTTTGGTTTTTTTAAAAGGAAACAATGTTAATCTCTTTAATCTACAAGGAATGAAGCAATAAACTCCTGAATAAATAGTAAACTCCTGGAAAGTCACTCTTAATTATTCTTCTCCAAAAGTTTCTAATTCTAACTACTCTTTGTAGTTCTAGAATAATGTGCATTTCTTTTTGTCCTTTACTTCAACTACATGTAGTTCCATCTTTCAAAATGTAATACTCCTGGATTCCTTAAGCAGTCCTTGATTAAAACAATTCTTAGTAGTCTTTTAATTCTCAAAGTATAGGTAGATGAGATGAGAGAAATCTAATTGATCAATGTGGTTTTGAAAAAGCAGATGGGATCTGTAGTCATTATAGTTTGAGCAAATTAAGTTGCAAATGTTGTGTGGTATAATCTGCAACATACGCAGAGCTTTCTGTGACCAATGCTGTTCCTTGAGCAATTATGTTGTCTAGAATCCAGTGCCTCTTAACCTCTTTTCACTAGATAGTGATGAACATGGAACATATTGCTCATTTTAGGATGTGTTTAAAGAGCAACAGTAACATGTTGGAGTTAGGACCTGAAAGCCCCATAAATGTGTTCAGAGAAGAGTATACTCATCCAGACACATTACAGCACCTTAGTAAGGTGGTTTCAAATGGAAATTCCTCATGTCAAGAGTCCTTATGTAGCATGTGTCAGGCTTACAATGGTATTGTGTAAATGAGAAAGTACTTGGCCACAAGGAAAATTATGTTTCAAACCTAAGTAATTCAGTTTCACTTTAAGGGTTGTTGTTATAATTTACTATTTGGAAATGTTCCACTACAGATGTCCACAGTACCTACTGCATTTTGACAAAACCTTTCTTAAGGAGCATATCCTGGCACAATTATGACTGTATGCAGGAAAAAGCCGAATGAGTTCCTCTGAAACAACTGCACAACTTCGAAGAGGGTGCGAGCTTGAGCAAAGGGCTTAATTTAGACTATGATACAAGTGTTATGGGTCTGTTCTTTCAGAAACCTTTCCTCTGAAGGGAAGCAAAATATTAGCCCTATCTGAAAATGTTTAAAAACTAAAGAGTTCTTTATAGGACTTGAAGGTTAATATATTTTTATGTATATTTATGTTGACTTAAATGGCTTCTTCATGTTTATGGTGTCTTTCTTCTCTCAATAGCTGCTTGCAAGCCAACGTATCACTAAATGTTTTAGACACAATTGCAGAGAGTATTGTAGAATAGTAGTTAAAAGTCAGACTCTCAAAAAAATCCAACAATTTCAGTACTGTAACTGAATACTGGATCATTTTCCTAGATAGAGCCAATATAGGAAGAATTGAGGGAACTTTACTTGATGTTAAATGTAAATGCTTTTTGTTTGGTTTCAGGGGTGGTTTAGGGTTTTTTTTTTTTGTCTTTAATTTAAATAAGATAAAATATATCTTGTCTAGTCTTATAGTTGAACTTGGAACTTAAGAAATAAAGCATGTTACTGTTCATTTAAAAAAAAAACTTTTTACACAAGTTAGGTAACAACTCAGAAGTAAAGTCTAGCTGGATTTAAGTTGAAAGCTTAAAAAATTAGATGTGCCACTGGAATTTTTTTTAATATTCTTTATTAGATTGTACTCAAGGCTTCAGAGTATATTCGCCTCATAGCTGATTTGTTTCCAGAGGTATTAGACTTGTGCTATAAATTTTACATCAGTGTTGTTTCATGCCTGCACTGCTGATTTACTTTAACTCTGCATTGTTCTTTGAAACTTATTAAAGAGTAAGAGTGAGTAAACAGAGCTAAAACTGACACTGCCTTCTGCCCTTTTCCCATTGTTGCTCCCCTTTTGCTGCCCAGACTTCTGTTCAAGCATCTTCTGGTCTAATCAGATGTAAAGGACTGATAGCTCTTGCTCTGCTGCTTTTTACTTTTTGGTGTCTAGTGTTCCTTTTATCTAAAAAGAACTGTAACTAAATGTATGAAAATATAAAAATCTAGCCTATTAGTCTTGCATCTCATGAGAGAGATTAAAAATTGTCAGCTAAACTTCCCTAGTAATAAGAGCTTAAGGTAGGACTTGGCCAGTGCATGTAACTTACCTCATGCATCCAGTGTGGGTGTGAGCTGAATCAAACAGCATTTAGGTGTCTGTTCATGGTATTAAAGCCATATAAGCCATCCAGGAGTCTTACCTTGCTTCAGTTTTTTGGGCTAGCAGTAGCCACAAGTCGACCACCAGGGAAAGCATCATGGCTATGGACATTCTAACTGCCTTTGACAGGCAGTAAAGGGGCATGACAGATTCCTTGACTCAGTCTTTGGTACCTGTATGAGTGAGGAAGCCCTGTATATTTTGAAAGCAAAATGTGTATTCATGCATTTGGAAACTTCTGCCTTGTTCCTTTTTCTTTTCCCCCTCCCTGTTCCATCAATGCAATGAGGAGTTTGGACTTTGAATTAGTAGACAGTGATATTTTTTTTTTTTTTTTTTTTTAATTGTATTGTATTGTGTCGTATTGTATTGTATTGTATTGTATTGTTTCAGATAGTTTGCAGATTAGAGTTCATTCTTTGTGTTTCCCGTAGTTACAGTGGGTTTTTGAAGATTTGATTTCTTAAAAATATGTAAAAGACCAAGACACAGTTCCAGACTCTAGAATCCAGGTCTACTAGGACCATGCCTCAGTCCAGCTCTTTTCTTTCTTAGGAAAGAAAATAACTTGCATCTTCAAATGAGGTTTCTATGATGCCACTGCAAATAAATGTGAATGGAGAGCAACTAATCAGCATCAGAATCTGGTCACACTTGTATCATCCATTCAACCCCACAAAATGCTGTCTTTCAATTTAAAATTACTTTCCTTATCAGCTAATTTGGCTGTGGCAATGTTCCACTGTTTTTAAGATGCTATAACTAGCATTAGGCTTCATTTTTGATCATGACAGCTGATGGCTGGCAGGGATAATGGTGAGTTGTGCATGTTTCTTAATGGAAGTGCAATTAACACTCAAGGGCAAGGTTTCTCTAAAACGGTAAAGAAAATAATGAGTGGCAGCAATGTAGCACACATTTCATGTATGGAATTTCATTTTCTGACACTTATTTGGAACAAAAAATCTTTTCAATGAATTTTGAAAGAGAATATACAAAAGATTATTGCATTCAAGAAATAACCAACTAGATAAGAAATGTAGCTCAATATGAATTAACTGCAAGGGGTAGAAGGCACACTGATAGCACCTCGACTTAATATAATTAATTATATTATTATATTTTATTAAACAGTTATATAATTATATATACAATTATATAATTATACAATTATATAATTATATAATATTATACAATGTGTTGTATTATAGAATCTTATTCTGTATAACATATATATAATAATCCTATATAATGTATTATTCTTGTTAATATAATATGATTAATGGAATTAATAAAAACATAGTTTTATGAATTTGGCAGTTCTCATTAAGACTGGATACAGAAAGGCTGAGTTCTGAGAATGGCATCTACAGTCAACAGTCCACAAATACACACATTGCTGAGGTCTAAGACAGTACATAGAATAAATAGTGTTGCATGAAGCACTGTATGACAACCAAGAAATTAGAAGTGCATAAACATGCACTTAACTATATTCTTGAGTAAATGGTAGAAATATTTTGACTTAGAAGGTTTACTTGCTATTTTTTTACAAGCTGTATTACAAAAGGTTTTATTTCTTTTAAAATGAATAGAGATATTTGAAGAATACATTGACAGCTTCAGATATTGAGGAAGACAGTGTGTAGGTAAAACAGGAAGAATAATGTAAGGTAGTGCTGAGCATAGATAAAAAGGAATTAAAGGTTCTGGGATCAGAATAAAAGGTACATGCCACAATATAGCTTTACTTTCTTCTTCACTTTGACATCCATCTTTAACTACTAAACTGCAGTGGATGCTAATGTTCACACCGCAATTTCCCTAATCACTAGCCTGTTTGAAATATTTTTGTCTCTACACATGGCTCCAGGCCTTGGAAGGTTTTCTTTGTGTTTGTTTTCCCATTTTTGGGGGGTACTCCCCCACTTCAGAACTTGCATTTTCTCTTGTTTGCTCTAACAGCTTGTCACACTGTATCTCTTTCCAGTCACCTTATACATAAAGATTCTCAATACTGAGACTTGTGTTACTCTATCATCTTCCTTCTTCCTCTGGAGCAAGTTGCTCACTTATTCACTCATGTTTCCCTTGTGCATGTTTCCTGTTTGATGATTGTCTCTATAGCTTGTGCTTTAGACTGGCTCTTTTAAACATGCATGGGGATTAAATGACTAAGAAGTTTTTTTCAATGTGTTTTGGAGTTCTGAAATATATATGATTTACTTTCTGTGGCTGAAAATGAGCCTAATAGGAAGGATAAAGAAGGTTTGTTGCATCCTTTATTTATCTGTATATATTTCGGAGCCATAAGGTCAAAGAAAATACCTGATTATATTTTTTAGGTTGTCCAGAAGAAAAAGTCACTACTTTTCAGTGTTCCTATCACAGCCATGATAATTGACAACTAGGGCTATGTGTGACTGAAGCACAACTAAGCATAGCAAAGTATGTTTAGTGCCAGTTGCTTCTGAGGATCATTATTTTTATTATAATTATTTGAAGTAGCAATTATAATATCAATTATTCCAGGTTAAACTGGTTTTAGAGTGTCCCTGCTAGAAGGTAGATGTTTATTCAGCTTGGCACTGTATCCTCTATGTATGAGGAAATATTCAAGCAATATTGCTTCCCTCTCTTAGAGTAGAGACACACGTACATGTAAATAAAAGCAAAAGGAAACCAGAGACTCTCAGCATTCCTTTTTTTTTTTTTTTTTCCCAAAGTGGTGTATCTTCCTCACACTTCCACTCATTCTCTGCTTAGATCCTGCATCAGCACATTGTTGATCCCAAAGCATTTTTCAGACATTCCACATGTGTAGGGATCATAAATGCCACTTATCCATGTGGAACAGATTCACACTGGAAAATACATTTAAGGTCATTCTTCTGTCTCAGATAATAAGATGTTTGCTGCCAAAATGAGTAACGTGTATGCTCCTGGGTGCTGTGTAGGGCCTTGCCCCTGCCCTCCATAACTGGGAGTTTTTTATGGATAGAAAAAAAGAGGGCTTCATCTTCCATACTATCATCCTGGCTGTGTGAAGCTGATGTGTTAGCCAAAGCAAAAACTCCTCAGATGGACCTGCACATGGAGAGGTCTGACAGGAACTTAGATCAGGGAACCAAGTCCTTTCCCATTGCTGTGTAATGAGACATTTATAAATAGATAGCATTTGTAATAATTTCAGAACATAGAAAGGACCTTCAGAATTTCTGTAAAAAAGGTGAAATTTCTCACCATCTCAGTTTTTCACCCCAAATGACTCAGCAATAAGTTTGGGCCCTATGTCAAATAGTCTTTTGGTGTCACATTTATTCTTTTGAGTAGCAAGCAGTTTTAAGCCTTTATGTTCTTGTTGAAAAATAAAGAAGTAGAATATCAAATAGAGTTGCTACTCAGATATTTATGCTCTAGGAAGTTGAATGTTGTTCAACTGGTTTAATTTTTGCGTGGCAGAAGTAGTGTCAATTCAATGGGTAGAAGCCAAACCCAAGCAAAACAGAGCAAAGCAAATGACTTTGAAATTTTACCAGTCTGTAGCTATGCATTCTGTAAGTTCATAAGTCCATTCACATGGATGTAGTAGTGGGGAACAGTGTTTCTTGTCCCCCAGTTTGTTTACATAATGTTTTATTTGCTCAGAATACAGATTGAACAAGGTCAAGAGCTGAGTCTGGTATTCAGACATTTCTGTTGGTGGAATTGCAGTGATTTAAGTTAAACATTTTTTAGTTATACATATGTTGTTTTGAACAGACCAGCATCTCTTTCCAAGAAGTTGAGAGATAAGATTAGTATCCTGTGTAAGAATTTCTGCAGTAATATTGCAGAATTTTAAGAAAAGAGGTGTTTTGGGGAAAAAAGAAAAAAAAGAGAGAAAGAAATTAATTTCATAAAACTTACCAAGAATAGTAAACTGTAATAGCCTTTTGAATTTCAGTGTAAAAGAGGTTTTAATTCTGCTTTTGTCCTTAACAAGAAGTGAGGAGATGACAGTATGACTTACCTGACTACTAAATTGGTGGGTGTTAAATATTTATGTTCCTTAAGAATCTTGCCCTAGAAATTGTTCCCATTCCTACAGTACTGATTCAAAGGGTACAGTAAGAGAGATCTTAAATCCTCTTGTGCTCACCATATGTGTTTACAAAAGTCTCTAAGAATGGTGGCACTGACAAATAAAAGTTTACAAATTGCCTCTGCTCTGCCATGGATGAACCTGTTTGGTGCCTTTATTTACTTTGACACTAAGAGATTAAATTAAAAGAGAAATGGATTAGGGGAGGAAAGCAGCAGTATATTTCCAGTATAAATAAATTCAGTAGTAATAGTAGAAAAGAATTGCATTTGCACTAGAAAATTAGTGGTATAAAATTTTTCATTTAAGTTATTAAAATATTTTTATTTTACCGTTATATAGTCAGGATTTGACTTCTCTGGCATTGAGCAGAGTATGTTAATTTTTCTGAGGACTCTTTGATCTGTCTGTAGTTTCCCAGATATATATAATTCCTCTTGACCCACAGGTTCTCCTTAATCCAGTTCTTCAGAATTACTCTGATAGGTCACTCACATCTCACAAGGAGGACATCTGAAGTAAAAAGCAGATAGTTGCCTTATCACAAAATTGAGAGTTCAGTTTTACACTTCGACCATTGTGAGTCCTTGGTCATGCCATCTTCCCATAATTATTAGAGAAGTTATGTCTGTATGTCTTTCATTGTTGGGTAAAATAAACTCTTTTCTCAAGCTTTTTCTTAATTTATAATTCATTGGAACATGTAGGTGAAGTTGGATAAAACTTAGTGTTTCAGAGGAACGGAAGGCCAATGCCTGCCACAGAAGCTGCCCAGGGGAAAACTGTGGAACTGCAGCGCCAGTCCTTATCCATGGCACCTGGGGCTGCAATACAGACTGTTCTGAGACCCAGAAAGGGGCATATAATTGTCTTGCTGTTATTTTCAGAGCAACATGCACAAAGCTGAGATGTATTGAAGACTGGGGCACTCTGTTCTGCTAAGACAGATACTCTGCAGATATTATAGTAGTAAACAGTAGTAATTTATTAGTAGTTTTAAGAAATAAATTGCAATAAACCCTAATTTCTTAAGGAAAATATACATAGCATCTTTTTTTGGTCAGATCACAGTTTTAATAAATAACAGTTTAACATAGCTTATGAATGTTAGCACTTGCAATCAAGAATTATATTTTAAAATGAAGTAATCTATTTTTTCCCTAATTCATAGAAAATAAGAAGATAAGCTCCTAAATGTTGTCAGAATGCTTTTAGAACATGAAATTCATCATGTGCATGAAAATGAAAATTGGTTTTGTGAAATAGTGCAGACAAAAATAAAGGGCATACATTAACTTGTCTTCTGATATATTGGCTATATTATTATACTATGCTCTTTAGTACTTGACCTAACATGTCACTAATATAATACACATTTTATGATACAGTTACACTGAATGCTCTTTGTGAACACTGCACTACATCCCAAGGTTAGGATAAAGCTAAGATGCATTAAAACAATATCTCTGACACTATTAATAAAGAAAATCAATCATTCTGTCACTTCCTGTTCCCTTGCTTGCAATTTCAAGATCAGCAGCATCCAGTAATTATTTTCCAGCTCTACGAGTATGGTTGCTGCACAGAAACTCTTTTAGGATTGTTTCCCATGAAAGGCTTTGATAACATTAGTGATGAAATGCTAATGGTCTTTTTTATTTGAACATATTGCTGCACTGAATACATGAAAGGATTGTGATTGGGCATTTGTTTTTGTTTTTTGGTGTATATACATACGCTCTGTTTCTATTTACATTGCTAAACTCAGCTGCTCTGACTTCATTGATGATGCAGTTTCTTTGAAGTGACTGCTGCCAGGTGTATTCATCTGAGATGTACAGTAAGTGTTGGGGGGTTTTAATTGCAGCAGAGAAGGGCAAGGCAATAGAATTAACCCTCCAAATGATGGAAGAAAAATAATGCAAGAAAATATAAGAAATTGAAACAAATTAATTAGAAGTAGCATAAAATTCAGAAAGAGGATACTGTGAAGTAAAGCTAGCTGCTATTTAAACAGCCTAGCAAGAGCTGTTGATGAAGTAATAGTGTTTCAAAGGAGGAAAATTTAGCTTCTGTTAAGTGAAAACAATGGGAAAAATGATTCCCCTTGTGTAGGAGAATGGTGTCATGAAATGGTAAGAATCTTTCATTAGTAAATTTGTGGATGACACTAAGCTGGGAGCATATGTCGATCCATTGGAAGGTAGGATGACTCTGCAGAGAGATCTGGAACAGTTGGATGGATGGGCAGAGAGTAACAAGATGAAGTTTAATATCCAAGTTCCGAGTCCTGCACTTTGGCACTGTAACAAAGCGCTCCGGACTCCAGGATGGTTCGGATGGATGTAGATGAGAGACCTCTGAAGCTAGGTTTTAGAAGATGTGGTTTATTATAAAGGGTGTGGGGCCTTGCTTGGAGTTTCCAGGTGCAACTTGTGGCAGGGCCCAGGGAGTGGGGGAAGGGAGAGGTAGGGAGTGGGGGAAGGGAGAGGTAGGAAGTTCCAAAAGGAGGGTCCCAGGGAAAAGGTGCCAAGAGAGGCCAATCCAGTCTCCCCAACCCCCTTATCAGGGGGCTTCAAGGTGGGCTGGAACAAGACTTGGGCCAATGGGGTTACAGATACCTGATACTTCAGGGGAGGGGTACAGGTGTGGGATGAACCATACATTGGGGGGTGAGACAGAGCATTCCATTTGACCTTTGGACCCATCTGTAGGTAAGGGGCATTGTTTAATTAGGGGAGGATTACCTTCAGCTGGCCGTATAATTGTTTTCCAGACATTCAGTAACTAGGACATCTCAGACATCGAAACTTGCTTTCAATTCTATCCCACTTATAGGTTTCATATTCTCAAAATCTAAGCAGTCATATTTATAAGGCCTTCTAGTTTCATCCTCCCCAACAGGCCACAATAACCCCCTGTAGCATTATAGAGTGAGGACAGTGTGGCTGGACAGTGCCCAGGCAGAAAGGGACCTGGGGGCACTGGTGCCAGCAGCTGAACATGAGCCAGCAGTGTGCCCAGGTGGCCAAGAGGGCCAATGGCACCCTGGCCTGGATCAGGAATAGTGAGGCCAGCAGGAGCAGGGAGGTCATTCTTCCCCTGTACTCGGCCCTGGTCAGGCCACACCTTGAGTGCTGTGTCCAGTTCTGGGCCCCTCAGTTTAGGAAGGATGTTGAGATGCTTGAGCGTGTCCAGAGGAGGCAACGAGGCTGGTGAGGGGCTTGGAGCACAAGCCGTATGAAGAACAACTGAGGGAGCTGGAGTTGTTTAGCCTGGAGAAAAGGAGACTGAGAGGTGACCTTATTATTCTCTGCAAATTCCTGAAAGGTGGCTGTAGTCAGGTGGGGGGTGGTCTCTTTCTCCAGGCAGCAACTGACAGAATGAGAGGTCACAGTCTCAGGCTGTGTCAAGGGAAGTATAGGTTGGATATTAGGAAAAGGTTTTTCATGGAAAGAGTGATAAAGTACTGGAATAGTCTGCCTGGGGAGGTGGTGTAGGTCACCATCCCTGGATGTGTTTAAAAAAAGACTGGATGTGGCATTCAATGCCATGATCTAGTTGAGGTGTTAGGGCATGGATGGGATTCAATGATCTTGAAGGTCTCTTCCAACCTAGACATTCTGTGATTCTGTTGTCTTTGTATAAGAAGATAGAGCAGAAGAATACTAACCATCAAATGTGGCAAAAGCTTTCATATCAGATAGGATAAATCTAGCGAGATTATATGGCCCTGGACATGGTGGAGTTTCTAGACACTACAATTTACATAATACATTAGAGACGTACTGTAAGTACACAGCAGAAAGTCCAGTGGGAATGAATGACCTCAAACTGATCTGATGTAGCCACATAATTCAGGCATATCTTCACTGACCTGAATACATGTGGCAGTGCAAAATCAAAGTTAATTTCAAAACTATCATTTGCAGCTGGCCTTTCTGAGAAATGTGTTGTGCAAGGACAAAATGCTGTTACAAATCTACTTCTAGAGGTATTGGTGTAATTAATAAACTGGAATTCCAACTGCTCACCAATAATAACACAAAAAGAGCTGCCAGGAAAATGCAGTCTGGGCAAAACAGAAAAAACTGTTCACTGGAAATATCTCAAAATATCTCGAATTTTTCCAGCAGTAATAAGGGACCTGAAGTCAAAGTATAGGGCAACTCTGAGGATGTTGGTGTGTCAAGCTTTACCATGCATCATACAATAAAGCTACAATATGTTTATAAATATATATTAGCATGTGTCACTGCATGTACATTGCATCCACTTATCAAATAATTTAGTTCTGTATACTGCAAGCCACTTCTTGCATCACCACTTTTCTATCAGATGGAGATCATCCATCACGCAACCATCTTGTTTTTGAACATTTACCTCTGTGGTTCTACCTGGTGATTTGTGACATCACTCCTGCAGCAGTTATTTTTGGGTAAATCTCTTTCTATTGTTTTACAGCTGATGGAACATATTTAGAGAGCTTGTTAGCAAAGACCTTCAGAACTGAGCCAAAGCCCTCCCTTCATTCAGGTTTTTTTGTAGGTTCCAGCCCTAAAATCTCCATGGGCCTTTATTTCTCATTGCCTAACTCTGAATTCCAGTTTCAGGCATCCACAATAGGTGTTGATGACAGCAGAGGGATTTTTTGTGGTTTTTTTTTACTAACAAGTTGAACTCCAGCTATTGCAGTGTAAGTGCAAATTGGCTGGTTGTCCTCTAGTAGCATTGTGCAATAAATTTTAAGTAAACTGTAAGTTCACACAAAACGTAGTCCAAACCCGAAGCTGTCAAAATGTGAAGTGTCTTATTTCAATGTTTTTGCTGAAATATTCTGAAGAGGCTGAAATATTGTTATAGGCATCTGTTTTACAAATATTTGTCTAAAAGAGCAACTATATTGCAACTTTTTATTACTATGAAGATTAACAAACAACTCAGATTTCTTGCCACATCATGAAATATTATAAAAGATGAAGATATTCTGTATTGTTTTTGTATTGCAATGGTTTCTTTTACTTTAACACTACATACAAAAAGCCAAATTGAGCAGATAATTGATGGGATTTCTTTTGGTGGGTTTTTAAAAGATTAGTCAGGAGATTGAACTTCCTCAGTTTCAGATTGGCATGCAATTAACAATTTAATATATTACACAATGAAGAAAACTTCAGTGGAGCCTTAGTTCTCTGTCTGTTGAGTTTTTTATCTCATGTACTCCCGTGAGAAGAGGCTCACCTAGAAACATTTGCACTCATTTAGAATTTCTGTTAAACAACTTGATACATTCAAAAGTATTTCATGTGCTGGACATATTGTACATTTTAAAAAATTGTCTTTGTTCTTTCAATATATCAAAGTAGAAGCCCTTTAAGGGGACACTGAAGGGATAGTCTACTTTATTCTGCTCTATTTTGTGGATAAAGTACAATATTCCTGAGTACAGACAGTAAAGTCCATTTTGCAAGTGCTAAATATATCAAGAGAGAAGATGACTCTAAAAATATTTGGGAGTAACTGCATTTGTTCATTGGAATCACATTGTATGCAATGTAAGAAAATTCCTAATTGAAACAAAAACCAATAAAATATGCCAGAAAGAAGGTGATCTGATGGACTTGTAAAGTGTCAGAGTGTAAAGTGATTTACAAGTGAGCCTATATTTTATCACCCTCAAAGTTGCAAATAAAGCACCTCTTCACCTAGACGGTAGCTTTTCCCTTTTTGATAACCCAGCACATTTTATACTTACAAGTGCTGAGATGGTATTGCAATGTTTTTTCATGCTGATGGCAGCAAATACTCTATTCTGCCATTTTTCTGCATGGTTTAGGTTTACAGTCTAGTAAAAGATTTAACTGAATGCAGATTTCTCCCAGCTTTAGTGGACTAATCACTAAGCAGTTATGAAAATATTTTATTCTGCTGTACTGGATCAAAACCTTTGTGCTGAACAAGTTTCAGTTGATTTGCATGAAGGCTTTTTCAGAAAGTAGTATTGTTGTTGATCAAGAGAGTAAGAAACTGTGTTTTGAATGTTTTTGTGATTTTTTTTTTTAGCTCAGTAATGTTAATACAAGCCTATGCTGACATATGGTATTTTTACTTCAGAAGAGTTGCTTATGTGCACTTAAAAGTATCTTTTTAAAAAGACTGCCTTTGAACATTTTATGTTTCTCTACTCTCTCCTGAACTCTGGAAACAGAGAAACTTTATTTAAAAGTGCTAAAAATGACTCCTTATGGCACATGTATATCCCCATTAACGTTTCAGACCTTATGCCTTTTACGTTGATTTGACTACTTTGCTTTCTCTAACTGAATTAGACAAGATAGAAACCATACTCTTAAAAATGAACAATAATTAGGAAAAAAAAAAGGTTTTGAGGGAAGGTATGTCCAAGAAACAGGTTGTAACACACTACAGCTTTGCTTAGAGATGCAGCATGACTCCACACATCTTTTGAATACCAAATCAACTTCAATAAGTTTATTAAGCTGTGTGACACTGGCACACAGCAACCTTCATGAAAGCTTAATTTTGATTGCTGCCACTGAAGTCAAGAACAGGGGAACAGCGCTGCCTTCAAGGATGCTAGGTCAGGCTTTTAAAGCAGAAGTGACCTTGCCAGATGTACAAATCAGGAAGCTTTCATGTGTGGTAATGTCTTTGTTTTAAGGCATTTTTATCTTCTTATTCACAGACTGCATTGAAGTATGATGTGCTAGTGACTGCTGAGTCAGGGCAAGAAAATAGATAACAACTTTAGATGCATAAAAATCATTCTGATTAAGAAGATTTTTCTGCTAAAATTGTTTATAGAAAGATGGACCTGGTTGGAGTGTAAGGGCATGTGAGGTTGCAGTGGCGAGGAAGGAAGAAGGGGAGCTGAAAAGCTTGGAAGCAGGTGGGCCCCCAGCATTGCAACCTTCCTCATGAGGAAATTGGCCTTCCTGCATGAGGAATTTGGCCTTCCTGCCACCCCAAAGTAAACCCAGATACTTCAGGCTCCTTAGTTGTCCTAAAAATATAAATGCCCACCACACAAATGATGGATTATGTACAGACTTATAGGTCCCACAGTTTCTCTGCAAAATACTACTGAGAAAAAAGAGTAATGAGAGGGGTGTGGGGCTTAGTGGGATGCTGAGAACAAGATAAACACAAAAAAATCCAACCTTAGTTGGAGAAAGGTAAAATGGAGTCTTTGAGGGGCTCTTATTCTCCCACAAATTTCATATTTACCAAACATGAATCACAAACTGAGAAGATGGATGGGCTGCTGCTCTTGTCCTGCTTGTTGGTATCTAAAAAGGGTGTGACATATTTTTGAGGGAAGGCTTTGAGTTACACAGTGACTGATGTTTCAGTGTTGAGCTGTGTATCCTGAGATTCAGAAGTGTTTTCATTTCTCTTTGTATCCCTTTGGCTGCCGTCAACATGTAAAATGCATCACTACCCTCAGGCTAAAATCAGGTATATGGCAGCTCCAATGGGAGCTGCAAGCTTGTGGAACTACATTATGTTTGAGAAAAGAATAAGAAAATTGATATCTTTAATGGACACTAACTATTTCCTGAAAGAGGCAAACACTGTTTCACTCATGCCACATGTTTTCGAAGGACCTTCTTGAGTTTAACATCTAGTACTTTAAAGGGACTTTCTTTGATTACATGTTAGTATCAACAGTATGTTATACATAAGAGTTTTTAAAAGGATAGTTGATTTAAAATGATTCTTTGGATTTTGAGACACTCAGAGAAGCAAATTTTCAGAAATGTCTCCGTATGCCATGAAAGACAAGTTGTGTCACCTTAAGGACTGCAATCTGGGGAAGCAAAATCACCAGGCAGCATTGAAAATCTTGAAAACTACCAGAAACAGCTTGAGAATAGCAACTTTACACAGCACCAACGTTTTGCATCCACTCACAGTCATGTAACAACAGAACAATATTCCAAAACAAGGTAATTTTCTTAGAGAAGAAATCTTTGGTATACGTGACTTGTTTTTTTGAAAAATTCAACTATATAAATACTGAACTGGATTATAAATTCCCTAAGGAAAAATTAATACAGTAGCAACTCTTCCACAGCTTACATTCAGACTGATAAAATATGTATTTCTTTCTGTTTCTTTTTATTTCCCAGTGTAACATTTTAAAATAACCCTCTTAAAACAATTTTATTTTAAAGTATCTGTGAATGTCTCATTGCCCTTGCATGGCCCTTACAGCCAGATTTGGCACTTATAACCACACGTAATGTCTCCTGTGTCTGTGTGTTTCGGGGCAACAGAAACTCTGCTCCGTTTGCTGATGTCGGTGAGCCATATAACAGTTCAGCAGACACTGACTCAAACCATGTATGACATCGCTACATAAATATTTAATGTATACCGAATGGAAGAATGGGGATGTTGCAGGGGAAAAAAAGGACAAAATGCCTTTCTCTACAATTTAAACAGGGAGGAAAAACATTCGTAAGGAGCATTAAGAAGTGACAGATTAAGACTTGCATTATGAATTGTGTTCTACTCATGTTTCAGAGCAGGATGCATCTTGATGAGCTGGTCAAATTCAGAAGTGGGTTCAGCAGACTGAGAAGAGTGTCCATATTATCACAGGGAACTTCCCAAATAATGAGACTGTAGTCTACTGCTACAGCCTCTTCTTTCTTGCATTGATGTGTTTTAATATGCAGTAGAGTTGTCTTCTTAAAAGCACTGTTGAATACAAAAGCAGAACACATTTTCCATAGGAAGTGTGGTACTATTGTGAATAATCTGAATACTTTGTACAAATGGTTGAAATGAAAGTTCATATAAATGGATTCAAAATCTATTAAGGCAATTTTAAAAACCAGTACTTTGCCTCTTTTTCTGGTGATCTGCTGTATTTACAGCTAAGCCTAGAAATGAGGTGTAGGTAAAATTCTTGGTTGTAAACATTTTTAAAAATTATTTTGGAAAGAATGAAAAGAAAAAATGGTAGAGGCAGAGGAGGAGGGTGGGAAGAAAGAAAAAGTGTAATTCAAATAAGTCTATTTAAATTTAGGCACACATGAAAAACTTTTTTTCTTTTTCTGATTATGCAGAACATTTTGAGAATATGAAACAAGTATAAGGTAGTATGAAAAATGCATGAGAAGATGGTAGTGTACTCATGAGACTGCACACACCTGAAAACATTAGCTGTGACGAGGTTGAGCTTTCCCCCTTTTCTTTTTAGTTTCATGCCACTTCTGGGACTAGTGGTCTCCTTCAAGTAGATGCTATTGAAATTCAACTGGTACTATAGCATTTTTAAGTGTAGCTGGCAGAAAATAATTGGTTATCCTGCTGCTGCTCCTAGAGCAATCAGAGCTCCCATGCTGCTGTCTCTTGTCACCTGAGAAAAGATATAGTGAGAAGAAAGAACAGATATGGTTGTGATGGTGTTCCCCAGGTCATGTTCACAAAATGCATGGGTTTCTCAGAAATGTAAAATATTTTGCAAAGACACGTACATGTTCTTAAGAAGGGTTCCCCTGAGGTCAGTACAGCTACGTGTTCATTTGCAGCTCAACTGCTTGTATGATAGCCCAGCTCTATTGAAAATCTGATCCTCTAATAGTATTAACAATGGTATAACCATAGGGTATTTATGGGCTAATTTTTACCCAAACTGTCAAAAATGCGATGAAAACCAGTTCCATTATGGATTCCTGGAGGAGCTGGGCTCAAAAAAAAAAAAAAAAAAAAAAAAAAAAAAATCAACCTAATTACTATAGTTGTAGCTTAATAGTGTCATAGATTTACTGTCTGTTTCTGATGCAAGCTGTGTTTAGAACTAATGTTGTAAGTCAAGTGTATATGCCTACATTTAGGGGACAGTTTAAGAGATAACCCACATTTTTTCACCAATGTGAACTACTAAAGTAGAGATAAAAGAAAAATCCAGTCCTGTGGTGATTTTAAATATTGGAATTTCATTGAAGATATCATATTTACCTTAAAAACTATACACATGAATTATTAAATAAATTCTTTGTTCAAACAATATGTCTTTTCACAGACAAACTTTGACAAACTGCTTATCCAAGTTACGTGCTTTTTTTTTTTTTTCTTTTCTTTTCTTTTTTTTTTTTTTAATATGCCAAATATAATACATGTTGACAGTGCAAATTTGTAGCATGGCATATTCTGGAAACATATTTTGCCAGGCTTTACAGTAATTAAAATATTCCATATGGAGAGACAGATTCACTGAAATGTCCAAACCACTTTGTCTGCTCTTCAAATTTTCCAGTCCTTTATCAGACAGGTTAGAAAACAGTTTTTCTATTCTTACGCAAATCTAGTCTGCAATGGAGAAGGGTGAAATATTGTTCCTACTGTATCAAAGAGCAAGGGAAACCCTTAGCACAAGCATTAGCAAGGAAACTCCTCTCAAATACAAAAGAAAAACCCATTCTAAAATAACAGAGGTACTAAGTGCAAAAAACAGACTGATTTGCTCTGAGGTTGGTTGCTGGTGGTTTTTTTGTATTTCTGTATGGAATGAGGCCTTCCCCATAACATCTTGGATTCTTGTTTGATTGATTGTTCTTATTTTCTTCACTCGTAACTAGTTGATGGTTTTGTATTATTCCTGATGGTCCTCATTCACCAGTGAAAATACAGAAGAATTTTTAATTTTTAACTTGAAATTCCTGATGGTGTGATTTGCATTAACTGATCTTGTGGTAAACCAGACAATTTATTAGGAACACTATTGGGGTTTTAGTATTGGTGGTAGTAAAATCATGTAGCTCCTGATGCTACTTTTTAAAACTTTTTGGGTTTTAAATTTATTTTAGTTTCCTTAGTTTTAGTGTTCATTCACAATTAATTATTCAATTCCTTTTCAAAGTGTTGATAGAATTTTGTAAGGAAAGAAGATAAAGTAGCTGCAAATTAAAGAGATTCAATTGGTTGAATTTGTTGATTAACTGGTTAACAATTTTCACTTTAAGATGCCCTTGTGTTCTGCTGCCACTGATAGTCTTTGAGAGAAGTGCCATGTCCAATAAGTTATCTTCTGCTTTTATCCTTCATAGATAAAATCAGTTTTAGAAAACAGCTCTTTTTGTCATTAAAGATAGAGTAAAGCAACACCTTTCTCCTTAACCTTCATTTTTGCAGAGTATTGGACCTCAGATCTGGGTTAAACTTTACAGACTGACAGTCTTCAATAATTTTTTAATAAGTTTTGCTATGGAAATTATTTGTCAAATATTATGTTCTAATAATAGAGTATGTCTACACTGTGGCTGTGAGAGGATGGAGGGAGATTTCCATGCAATGCCATTGGCTAGCAAGTGTGAATTATTTATCTTTGTGCATCAGTTCCTACAAAAAGGAAACAAAAATTTGATAGACTGCTATTCTCATAAATGTATAATAGAAGAAGTAGAAAATAGCATCACTAGAAATGGCAATGTGGTATATGTATTAAAAAAGACAATTTGAGCACTTCCAGATGGAAACAGAACTTCTCAATGAGAAAAACATTGTCGTTCTTTGTGGTTGTAAATATTACTCAGCACAGAAATCCCAAGTTCAGGATCTAACCTGTTGCTAAATAAAGTGTGATGGTAAAGAGCATTAAGAATGTTTTAATCTTAGACTGCAAGAGAGCTCTCCATAATTTAAGATAGCCTGGGGGTACTAATGATGCTAAAACCACAAAACATCTGTTAAACATTAAAAAGAAATTTTTCCTTCATTACAATCAGTAATCAGATTGCACATGTGAGTGCAGTGGGACAAAATGGCTGTAAGTGAATGCTCAGTAAATTCACATGGATCCTCCAAGGCCTACCACAGTCTGCTGCAGTCTGTCTAGCCTATCTAGATTTATATCAAAGCCTCTGATACTGAGTCCAAGAATACAATAGGCTTGTTACAGTTCAAAAGACTCTTACAGCCTGTGAAGAGAACTGTGTAGACTTTTGGTTTTATCTTAGTGGTGGGAGTGGTAAGTGGTGCACATGTATAGAATTCACTACTCAAAAAAATTAGAGGAGAGGCAGAAAAGCAGTAAATAAAATGCATGTTGGTACATTTTCCTGACTTTTAATTTATTGTTATCTTACAGCAACTCAAATATTGTCTTATACTAAAGTTATAAAGGTATAAAAACTTGGTTAATACCAAATTCTGACACAGATCCATTAAAACATTTTAAGACATTAATCAAAAATGTCAGTTGATCTCTCTTTCATCTTACGTTTTAGTGTTAAGGAAGTAATGTAAGTCTTCTTTCTCCCTACTTGGTTCTTGTTATCTTTGTGTTTCCATAATTAATATAAAAGCTTGTGCATAAGAGCCAACATTAACATAACGGTTCTACTGCAGAATGTACTTTTTGGGTTCATTGATTTGAACTTTGGAGTGTTACCCTTGTTAATTCCCGATTCTGCTGTTTTTAACTAGTTTTCTTTAAAAATAATTTCCCATGTTTATATTTAGTTCTTATTCAGATTTTATTCTTCACATGATTTCCTCTTTTGAAGTACCTGTACAATTTTGTAGGAAAAGGAACTGAAATAATTGAATGTAAAGGTATTTCATTTGTGTAATTTGATTTTCTGTTCATGTGCAGAAGTGTCTTCTGGTCTTCATGGGAGGTCTAAGGACCCCAGTATAACACATTTGCATGCCTACAGTTGAGAGTATGTGGAAAGTTTTCCAAGACCTTTCAAATCATCTCTGCATAATTCCAGATAAAAGTTACTAAGTTCTTCCAGTATCTACAAATTATAAGGAAAAAAGAATAATTCTAAAAGGAGAAAATAGAGCCTGCAATTCTGCCTCATGTGCTTAAATGAAAAGGAATTAAGGAAGTAAAAATTTGGGTTTGGATCAGAAAACCCAAATTTTGTATTCTACAGGTTGCTGAGTTCCTGACAAGGTGAATGTTAACTGATGCAGCAAAATTAACTTCAGACACCTAAACTATAAGAACTTCTGGGTTATGTAAGAAGTGCAAACAGAATGAAATGCCATACTTGAGTTATATCAGGTACAATGTGGAGCCATATGTTGGTAAATACAAAAATTTTAGCTTTCACCAGGACTTATCTAGATGCTTCTTAATCATTGGACTAAGGTGTATAAATGCTGCATATATTTCCATTTATTTAAGTATGCGATTTAAAAACAAACAAAACCAGAAACTAAATTAAGAGATCCAGTCTTATGGTACTGAAGAGATGTTCTAATCATGGCACCTACATGTAAGGTAATGGAAGAAATTTAGAATCCTGTTCTTCAGATGGTCAGATGGCAGAGTACATAAATAGGTAGAATGGTTATGCTTTCTGTCTTTTAATCACAAATAGAACAGATACATCTGATAAAATATTTCTGTGAATTAGAATACAAGAGAAGAAATAGAAATCTTCCTGATTTTGCAGGATGACAAACAGGACTGTTCTCTGCATCTGCTGACCCCCACTGATTTTACATGGATTTGTGCATGTGTTATTTTTCCCTCCTGTGCTTGCAAAAACTTTTCTTCTACTTACAGGAATATTGGGGGAAAAAAAATGATAACAATAAGAACTAAGAAATAAACAGATGGAAATGGCTGTTTGGAATTTACTTCTAATTTTATTATTGTTGGTGTTGACACATCAATGCTCCTTGAGGGAATAGATGAGTATCTGCTTCCCCTATTTAATATACTATTTGAAATTTCCTTCAGCTGTTACCCCCTATTGAGACTTGCTCCAAGAACATGTATTTTAAAACAACAGCAATAAAAAGAAAACGAAAATATACAAGGAATTCAGAAGATTACAGCTTTGTAAGTTTAAGCACTGAATTTAAATGTTTCTTCAGCATTTTTATGCAAGAACATTTGCTGTTGATGGAAATTTTAATTTAGCTAGATTTCCAGTGGGCTGTTTATTTTCTTTCTTCAGACTGCAATGAGTCATTGTAAGGGTACATTGTTGACCAAGTTTAAAACAAAACAGGAATTTGCAAAAGCCCTCAGTCAAAATCTGAACAGTATCTTCTCTGTTTTTGGAGAATTGATAGATTTTGCTTTTCAAAGTTTAATCACAGCTTTTGCAAACAGTCAGCTTTTGCAACAGCAGTAAGTGTAACTTACTCAGTTTTTTTTCTCCTCTTGTGCCAAAAATATTTCAAAACTCTGTTGTATTTAATGAGCAAGAGACCTTAAAGCTTGGTAATTAGGGCCTGGGCTGAGAAAGATTTGATTTTAGGAATAAATAGCATGAGATGGCTAGGTCTGCCTGATCCTATGTGAAATACAGACTTGGTCTTGTGCTCCTATAGCCCTGAGCTCTATCCTATGTCTGCTTATATTGAAAAGGTGAAAGCTCATCTTCCACTTTGAAAAACATTTTTTTAACTAATATTGCTAAATGGGTTTGGGGACATTTTTCTGCTGAAGCTTTTGGGTGGTTTTCATTAAAAAAAAAAAAAAAAAAAAAAAAAAAAAAAAAAAAAAAAAAAAAAAACCCACTTGTGAGATCTGTAGAAAAGAGATGCCTGGCTTCAGGCATTTATACTGAAAACCACTGCAGGAAAATGGTCTATCCAGACCCTCAAGTATGCTGTCAATCAGAAAGACCTGTTAGGTCATGCAGTTGTCCTTTATGGGGTCACAGGAGGATTAAGGGTTATAACATAGAAAATGGGAATTATATTTCATAGAGAGAAGTTCTTGAGATAATACAACTGTTAAAGAAAAATCTTCTGGGGGAGCCAGCATAGGAAATAGTTAAATATGTTTTATGTATGAATCTGGTTAAACTGTTAGTCTTGCAGAAATCCCATAGCTTATTTAGTTGTTTCACTCATCTAGTTCAAGCAAAAAGATCAATATTAGGTAAGTTTTATTTATCTAAATAAGAATAATTCTGGAATTTTTTTTGTCTTTATGGGATGCACGTACAACTCATGCGCTAGCTCTTTGAGATCTTTCTGAAAAAATAAGAAAATGAATGAGCAACTGAAACACAATCTGTCAACTCACTATTTTCTCTCACGATCATTGTAGACCGGGAGAGCCTGTTCTCTTTTTTTATCCATTTCTTCCTCCTCTGTTGAGTGAAATATTTGTTTTATAAATGACAATTAAATGCCCCAGTCTCTACATTTTCCTTATCCACCTCTAAAGAAACCTGAATCTTATTGTGAAGGGAGGAAGAAAAGCCAAATTAGAAAACTTCTTTGTGAAGATCTTGGAAGGTGGCACTCTCCGTTACTTCTCTGGGGAGAAGATGTAGGCAAGAATGCTGAAGGCAAGAAAAACTGTTGACAAGAAAGAAGCCTGGGAATATGGTTAAGAGTTGCATAACCTTTGCCAAACTAACAACAGCTCACATCAGTAGTTATTGTTTAAAACAAAAAGGTGCCTAGTTGATGCCAAAATTGCATTGTTATAAATCTCTAGAAATACCATGTCTTCATGAAATTAGCAATAATTATGTTATAGATCTTCAGATCCTGACATAAAATTTCTTGTTATGCATTTGTAAAGTTTTTGGCTACATTCAGGTCTGGAATTCAGTTTTCATCTAGATTCTGATTCAGTTGCCCTAGGAATCACAAAGTCTTACATGAAGTAGGGATAGGAGATTGGCAGAGAGCTGCCGTGGCACAGAATCATCTACACTGTGCTTATTGACTGTAGAGTTAGTTGAAGTAAATGGAAATGAGCTCATTTCGCCTCTGGTAGCAACTTGGCAGGAATATGGACTTACTACAGAGGTCTTTAAAATTCCGGGTGAGAATTGTTGGAGTCCAGGGCATTCCTTTGGTTGCCCTGGAGGGTCAGGGACCTGGGCAGGGGGGTCTGGGACCCCAGCCCAGAGCCCAGAGCTCAGAGAGACACTGGATTTGATTTCAGTCCACGGGAGAGGCTTCTTGCACTGCAGGAAGCATTGCAGGCCACAAGAGTGTAAAAATAGTAGTTTAGAATATCACAGGGTGAAAAAACAGTGAGTTTGGGATTCTTGGCATTGAAGTGAATGGGGCAAGATGGAGAATTTAGGGCGTTGTCTCTTTCTTCTTCCTTCTTGTTCCCTCACTCCATTTCTGCAGTGACGTTGGCACAAAGTAGTTAGTGAAGATTGGGTCAGAGTAAAGATGACCTTTTTAGTAATAGTGATAGACATTGGTAATAAATAGTAAATAAAGAATACGTAGCAATTAGTATAAAAGATAAGGACAGCCCAGAGACGGGGGGAGTCACCAGATGTCCGAGCCGCGGCAAACATCTTTTGGACACTGAGAAAATTGTAAGATAAGAACTAATAAACGAAGCATGTAACCTTGAAGACTCCGTCTTTTCCTGCGTTTAGCACAAAGCTTTGCAGAGGGCCAGAACTCTAAGACCACCTGAATGCCGGAGAATTTAAGCTCCAAAAAAGGAGCCCCCGACAAATGGCGTCCCTGGGTGGGCAGAAATTTCTGGCATCCCTGAGAGTGGACAGAAACAACTGCCGTCCCTGAGATGGGACAGAAACAACTGGCACCTCAGATAGGACAGAAGCCACAGGCGTCTCTGGTCAGGCAGCCACAGGCGTCTCTAGATGCACGACATCTGGCATCCCTGAACAAGAAAAATAAGACCTCTGCAGCAACATCAAAGCTCTCAGAAGATCAAAGCCAAACGAAGACAACTCCGGAGAAGAAACACCTATCTGGCCAAGAAGAAGAAGAACAGCTCGTTTTCAATTCGTCCCAGACGACGGTTTTCCAAGGGGCCCTGGAACCCGTCACCCTGAGATCTGCGGGCAGTGATCAAGACACCCTGAGACGGAATGGACACAGCTGCAGCAAGCCTTTCGGCTTTGGTGAGACAGTGAGATTTAGAGCACACACCATGGGGTCAAACATTTCACAAGAAAAAATTTCTAGACAAAAAAAAGATAGGATTGCTGCGAAGTTTGTAACCGCAGTGGGGAGAATTAAATTAGAAGTTATAACAGAAAATAGTAGTGAAAAGCAAGATAGCAGAGCTTTATCTGTAGGGCAAGGAGTGCCAGGAGACAGAGGAATGCTATCTTCAAGGTCAATAGCTCCTCCGGGGTATAGAGGAGGGGGAAACTCTCATGCATTTCAAGATTCGTCAGAAAATTCGTCAAAAACCCCAAAATTAATTCCAGGAAAAGGGAAACTTTTAATTCACCCAAAAGAGCAGAGGAAATTGAACATGCTTTTGTTTCAAGCAGTTTCAGGGCAAACCCCACATCCTTCCCGAGAGGGCGGGGGGAGAAACCCGCCGCGGAGTCCCTTTGCACACCCAAAGACACCGCGAGACATCATTTCGCCGTTCCTTTCCCTCTCCGTGGAGAGACAGAGCGCGGGAGGAGAAAGCGGAGCGGCCGAGGCACCGGGGAAGCGGCGCGCACAGAAAGTCGGTCCTAACTCATCTCGTCGGAGCGCGTCGGGGCGCGGAGAAGCGCGGACGGAAGACGCGTCAGGCGGAATAGAGGCGGACCGCGAAAAAAGTCAGTTTGCGCAGTGCGGGGGGTGTGAAACAGCGAGCAACGGAGCTGCAGCGGGGGGAGACCCGAGAACCGAGCAGGCGGCTTGGCGCACGCAGATGACAAAAGCTAGGAGAAACAGAGCTCAAAACACATTCGCGTCGCAAAGCGCCGGGAGAGAGCTGCCGAACACGGAAGCACAGAGTCGAGAACTACAAATCCCAGAAAGCCATGCGGCATGTTCAAACGCAGGCGGGGCAAGGGCAGGGAAAGGCCCAAGACACAATTCTGTTCAGAGGGGGGCAGATTCAAATGACGAAAGAGACGAGACGAGTCCTGAGCGTGAGAGGGGGCGGGATATCCCGCCAGAGACCGCCGGGCCAGATCAGGCAAGGGCAGAACGAGCGGAGACGGAGCTGACAGGGACAGAGCGTGGCCGAGGCGGGGAGAGCCTCGAAAGTACCACCCCCAGGCGGCTGACGTCGCGGAGCCAGACTCCGCCCACTTGCAGTTTCCATGTCCCTGGATCTCCTGCTTATGGAGACTCAGAGGCAGCTGCAGAGATGTTACGAACGAGAGCACATTCAAAAATATCTCAGATTTTACAAGTATTTCCAAGGAAAGAAGCTGCAGAAAAATTTGAAGATGCTCAGCAAACTCTAGTTCCTGTTCAGCGGGAAAAAGAGAAAGAGAAAGAAAAAGAAAAAGAAACAGGACCAAATGACGTGCAGCTTCCAAAACATCCTAGAGAGGATGAAGCAGCAGCAAAGCCACAAACAAAAGAGACAGTTTCGGAGGCAGACACCGCACAAGCTTCTGCCAAACCAAAATTCAGTCCAACAGAATAAACAGACATAAAGAAATGTTCAATGAGTGCAAAGAGCATAGATATGCCAGTGAATTATAGTACACAAAATGTAAACCCAAGATGGGAGAGTTTAGATCGTGAAGTTGTCAGAAATCTGATGAATCTTTTGAAAGAAGATTGTTTTGTAACATCATTGCCATTCTTTCTTGCAGTGTTGGGAGAAAAAATGCCATTGTATGAGTTGATTTTTCAGTGAGATTCATCACAAAAAGACCCATTGTTGATTTTAGAGTAGAATTTTTTATCTTACAAGTTTCCGAAGATGATCCTCACAAGTCAAGAAATGATAGCTCAGATCATCATCAAAGCTAAGACCAGGCTGCAAACAATGGCAGGCAAAGATTCTACAACAATTTACCTGCCTTTGAAAAAAGAATATTTTGATTGAGCATTGCAAAAATCAGAAAACTTGCAGATTGCATTGTTAGATCACTCTAGTGTTTGTACTATTCATTTCCCAAGTCACAGATTGTTGAAGGCAAAAGTAAGTTTCAAAGAAAAGCCAAAAGATGACATCACAGGGGAATGGAAATCAAATATAAGAATAGTACAAGAGTCACCACAAATAGTGGAATTAACAGCAGTAGTCAGAGCTTTTGAGCTGTTTCAGCAACCTTTTAGTTTGATCACAAACTCAGCTTGTGTAGCTGGTGTAGTCGAGAGACTTGGAGATTCACTTTTGAGAAAAGTTGACAGTGAAAGTTTGTATTCATATTTGCTGTGCATGAGGACATTGTTGCAAAACAAAAAACATAAATACTTTGTCTCTGACATGAGAGCACATTCATCCATCCTGGGATTTTTAGTAGAAGGCAATGCTCATGCAGACAAATTGACCATGACAATTTCAAGGACTTTACCAAACATTTTTAAACAGGCAAAATTGAGTCATGCATTCTTTCATCAGAATGCTCAAGCACTAATGAACACTTTTCACATTTCCAAAAGTCAGGCAAAGGAAATCATTAGTGCTTGCCCAGATTGTGAGCTTGTGCAGTCTTCTGCATTCATAGGAGCAGTCAATCCAAGAACGAAACTGAAGGAAAATCCTTCAGTTCTGATCAGAAACCCAGAAACAGGGCAAATTGAAAGGCCATTCAAATTAATAACTTGGAGCAAAGGATTTGCTTGTGTTTTCACAGCAGTTAGACTGGCAGCAAAGCACGTGAAATTGTACCGAGTCCAGAAAGCAGAGACAGACCCCAAGACCGGAGGAAGAGAAGTGGGCACGCAGACGGAAGCCGGTGTCAAGACAGCAGACATCCCTTCGTTCTACATGCAAAAGAGACTTTGGGACTTGTTTTCTTTGAAGGCTTGAGTAGTGTTGCATTTCTAGAGATTCCCAGGGAAAAGAGGGCATTGCAAATGAAAGAACTATCCTTGTGCCTCATTCTCTCCTTAGTTGCCTTGAGCAGTGCGGCAGTTTTACCCGTAGCTCAACCAAAAGAGAATGTTTGGGAAACTCTAAGCAATGCATCAAGTTTGGATACCATCTGCCTGACACACTCAAAGCCAGGGGAAACCTTTTTCAACATGTTTGGTGGAGTTGCCAGTGAGCAAATGACCAATTCCTGAAAACATCCCTCCAGTGATTTCAAAGTCCATTGTAAATCCAGTAGAACAATGAGATGTTTAGATGAAATTCCTTCCTGTGGCTCCTTTTGAACCCCAAGAACTAGAAATTCTTGAGTCAGTCCAAATGCAATTCTGTGTGAAATTCGGCCTTTCCAGAGTGCCAAAAAATAAAGCTACAGACGTCACTCCAAACCTCAATTTTTACAGAAATTCATCATCTTGGTGTAATTACACTAAGATGCTGGAAAAAAACATCCAATCATGTTCCAGATCAGTTGCCGAGAGGAAACTTTTTCATTTGTGAGGACAAAATTTAGTCCACAATCTTGGCAAATGCCACAGGTAGTCCATGCAGCATTGGAATGCTTTCATTGCTAACACCCGACATAACATTGATGAGAGAACTAAAACATAGAGAGAAAAAATCGAGTTCAAATGTATGATCCAAATTGTAGTAATGAAGTTCACATATAGAGCAAAGCTCAGAGAATTGCAGTTGCAATTTTTGCACCACAAGCAGCATCAAGAGCAGCCTTGACACAACTAGATCAAGTGAGTTGTTAGCTGAGCAAACATGCCCGAGCTGTCTCTCTTGCACTGAGTGACATGTTGTTAGACATTGACAGTGTAAGATGAGCAAGTCTCCAAAACAGAGCAGCGATTGATAATCTTTTGCTAACCCATAGGCATGGGTGCAAGGAATTTGAGAGAATGTGCTGCGTGAATTTGTCAGATCATTCCAAATCCATTCATGAGAACATCAAGCAATTGCAGGAGAATGTGAACAAACTTGAAGAAGCAACTGAGTCATGGATGGATGGAGTTTTCAATTTGTTTAACCTTTCACCATTGTAGAAAGAAATTTTGAAGATAGTTATATATATTTTAGTAGAGCTTGTAATCCTTCTCATGATTTTGCCGTGTTTGTTTCCATGCATACGGCAAACCATAGACAGAATGGCCAAAGAAGTGTTCTTGGTTCAAACAGGAGGGGGAGATGTTGGAGTCCAGGGCATTCCTTTGGTTGCCCTGGAGGGTCAGGGACCTGGGCAGGGGGGTCTGGGACCCCAGCCCAGAGCCCAGAGCTCAGAGAGACACTGGATTTGATTTCAGTCCACGGGAGAGGCTTCTTGCACTGCAGGAAGCATTGCAGGCCACAAGAGTGTAAAAATAGTAGTTTAGAATATCACAGGGTGAAAAAACAGTGAGTTTGGGATTCTTGGCATTGAAGTGAATGGGGCAAGATGGAGAATTTAGGGCGTTGTCTCTTTCTTCTTCCTTCTTGTTCCCTCACTCCATTTCTGCAGTGACGTTGGCACAAAGTAGTTAGTGAAGATTGAGTCAGAGTAAAGATGACCTTTTTAGTAATAGTGATAGACATTGGTAATAAATAGTAAATAAAGAATACGTAGCAATTAGTATAAAAGATAAGGACAGCCCAGAGACGGGGGGAGTCACCAGATGTCCGAGCCGCGGCAAACATCTTTTAGACACTGAGAAAATTGTAAGATAAGAACTAATAAACAAAGCATGTAACCTTGAAGACTCCGTCTTTTCCTGCGTTTAGCACAAAGCTTTGCAGAGGGCCAGAACTCTAAGACCACCTGAATGCCGGAGAATTTAAGCTCCAAAAAAGGAGCCCCCGACAAGAATTAACATGAAATTAATACGTGAAACTTCAAACTACCAAATCAAGGCTACCAAAGCTATCTTAGACTTTTTTTTTTTTTTTTTTTTTTCCCCAAAGTGGCACAAAAAGCCATATGAACACCCCCTGAGTCTAAGCATTCAGGTCCTTGGAAGACAACTCAGGGTACTGTTTTATGAAGCAAAGCCTTGCTTTTCTGAAGCTGAAAATAAGATGCTCCCTTTTCTGGCAAATCCATCTGGCAAAAAACATTGCATAAAGGCTCAGTGTTACCTAGCTTTGAGTTATTAATTAATTTTTTGGGTTTTTTCTGGCAAATCTCGTGGCAAAAATAGAACTTGGTGTTTTGGTAAAAATTTCTAGATGAGAAAGAAAACTATAGAGAGCAGGGATGTATCCTTCATACTTGTGGCATTAATCTACATTTGACATAAAAAGCAAGCTTACTTGGCTTTTTTTTAAATATGCATGCTCTGTCTTCAAAATAATCAACTGGAAAAAATGGAAACAACTCATTTTAACTGTTGTGTTAAAGAGCTCTCATTTGAATTGAAACCAAATAGCCTCTTGCAAAGCGGTGTCTCATTTTCATGCTATTATGCAAATAAACACTAGAGATGAATCGCAGATATTACTTCTTAATCAATTTCCTAGAACTGTGTTTAGCGCAGGCAAGTCAAAGCAGTTCAAGATCCTGCAAGGCTACTCTCAGGAACAAGCAGTGCCAGTGCTCAAGTTCAGCAAACGTGGCCCAGGCCCAGAGCTTTGAGCTCTGGTTAAGTAAATGGAATTAGCCTTGCCAAATTGCTTTCAGTATCACATAAATCCATGTTTTTACTTCATGATAAAGGTAAATAACTTCCTATATTGAGCCCTAGTTTTCAGATAGGTATTGGAGATATTTAAAACTTGCCTTTTGGATACCTTATTTAGAAGCTTTTTTCTTAGCGCCTTAGTGGAATCTCTCAGGTCATTGAAAAGGCAACTACTTTTCCCTCACCTGGCAAACACAGCAGATTACTTCTACTCTGAATTAAGGTCAGATATCGAAAACATCCTTCCTGTGTAAGGAGGGAGAGGCAGGGCTTTCAAGGCTTAACAAGCTTTTCTTGGTCCTTATAGTATGCCACCCTTTGACATTTGTAATTCTTTGGATAAGGTTCATGCCACACAAATTTTTTGCAGGATTATGTTAGGAGGGTTTTATTTGTTGGTTTGTTGTTTTTTTTTTTTTCTTTCTAAATTATGAACTATATACATTCACGTACAAATTGGTAACAAAGCACAGAAATTACAAATGAAATATTAACTGGAAAACAAAAGACTAGATTTCTTTCCCACACTGGTGCTAAGGGCATTCTTACCTATGTAACCTCAGCTAAATTTCGCATCTGTACCAACTGTTTGTTATGGATTTAAGCTGCAGTCAAACAAAATTAGCTCAGGAGTCAGCTGTTTTTATTATTACTGTTATTACTACACATTACTATGACGACGACTACTACTAGTAGTAGTAGTAGTAATGGTAATGTGTGGTAATAATAGTAATGTGTAGTAACAAAGGAATTTGAATCCACTGCTGTTTACATAGCTTTCAAAGGAGTCTGGGATTAAAAAATGAATAATAAATCGAAACAAATTCAATTCAGGTGTGAAGAAAAAAACAACAGCAGTACTTTCAATCATAAAATGTGGTTTCAGTTTATATACCAAATTTAATAGATTTCTTTTCAAAGTAGGAAGTTCTTTTGAATCCTCACCATTTTATTTTTACAATGTCTCATGTCTTTGTTTTTCTTTTATCTTATGAAGCTGCTTTTCTACCAGAGCAAGGTAGTCTTCATTTTTTTTTCTCTCATGTCTAATTTGTAAGACATTAAATCCTTCTATTATCAGTATCATAATGAAGTTAATCAGAGAACATTTCCACCTAAGTCAGACTAAACTGAAGTTTTGGTTGTTCAATACTTCACAGAAAATTCTGAGAATTTGAGATTGGGCCCTGCATTTCTAAGGAATGTTGAACTGGAATTTTTTGAAAAAGAAAATTTCTTGCTTTTCAGGTGGCATGAGTTAGTTTTAAATGCCTAGGAAGAAAGAGTTTAAGTAACAGAGTATACCAAAATGAGTTTATCACAATGTATGTAAGCAGGTTTCCATTTACAAATTTTTAAGGGAAGCTCTAGTAATATTAAAATTAATTTGTATATTTTTCAGTAATTACTTCCAACAAAATAATTGTTTCTTAGGGATCTCTTTTTAAGTTACATGTCAGGATAATAAATGCTGTTTCAATATTTATAAAAACTGCAAATTAATACTTTCTTGTTTCCAAATCTCCTAAGTGGCAGCACTTAATATATTAATAGGTAAATAAATGCAAGTTACATAAATCAGTATAAAAGCAGAATTAAGAAAAAAATCATATAGGAAAACATACAAATGCACAATACATGAATGAACTATTTTCTTGGAGTTCAGCATCTAGAGGGACATAAAAATTTTATTCAGCAATTACAGAAATAATCAAATGAATGAAGAAATGTGTTTAAGCCATGGAAATCTCAAAGTCCAAATTGTACTGCTTTTCTTGGAATGTCGGAATGCCTTCATCTAAAATAATGTTTCTCAGATTGGCAAGGGAAATAAATAATTCCATTCAAAACATCCCAGAAAACTGTTTTCCAGTGATCAGTGTCTTTGCTTTTAAGCTGAAAAGTTCTCTGACGAACACTGTCTTCACAAAGCTGAGAAAGGACCTAGGAGGGACATTAGGGACATTACATACCTCAGTTCGAGATGGATACACAGAAAAACATTTCTGCATGGAAAAATTTCATAGGAGACAGTTTGGCCTTCTTGTAATTTTTAATGATGCAGCCCAAAGATAAAATACAGTTGCTTTACTGCTGTGTTAGATGTGACAGTGTCATTGCAAGGATGAAATCCTGTGGGAAATCTGTTGATGTCGCTGGATTCAGGATATTAGTTAGGGTGCATTTTCTCAGACACGTAAGAGTTAAATGGTGTTCAAATATATTTGCATTTTTTCCTTAAGCATTGCTATAAGTTCAGAACAGGAGTAAATATAAATGGAGAGCTTGTCTATAGAAAATTATAATGTTCTATTTTAGTACATTAGTAATTAACATATTATGTGAAACCATAGGTCAGCAGAGCGTTCACAAGGAATGTCATGAAAAGCATTATAAAAATACTGTGAAATGAATTGAATTATAACTGTGTGAGCACTTAAAAGAAAAAATATAAATAAATAGATGCAGCAGTGAAAAATAAGGTATGTGAATGGTAACAGAATATTGGACTGAAAGAAGAACACTAAAATTCAGTGGCTAAGAAGATACAATGTTTTGGCCAAATAGTGAAAGATGAAATAGAGAAATCACAATCAGACAGCATTCACAAATTAATACACCTTTGATTTGAGGCTTAGAAAAAAAAAGGTGCTTTAGTTAAAAATGTCAGAACAAAATCATTGAGATATAGCCAGTATAAAAGCTGAACTGAAAAATGGAGTGACAGAATCACAAAAATCTCACAATTCAGGTTAGAAGGGACCTGCAGTCATCTCTTCCAATCTCCTACTTTAGGCAGGGACAATGTCAAAGTCAAGGTTGCTCAGGGTCTTGCCCCATTGAATTTTGAAATATTCAAGATTCAGACTAATTCATCAAAATTTGTCTGAACACAGATTCATTGTGTTAAATCTTTCTGGGAAAACAGTTCCAGTTTCTTCACTCCCATTGTTAAATATTTTTTCCTTGTGCCCAAGCAGAATTTGTCTTGCAGCAGCTAGTGACTATTGACTCTTGTTCTCTGACTATTTTGTATGATATCTGCATAAAACTAAGTAACAAATATTTTATCAACAGAGCAGCCTGTTCCTACTTTCACTAAGACATTCCAGATAATTTCCCTGATTTTTTTTCAGTTATGAATCTTTACATTTTACTGTGTTCCTGTTTTCTTTGGATTTTAAAAACCACATGATATATGTTGGGTTTTCTTTGGAGGGTGAGAGGGAATGGGAAACAGGAATCCGATTTATTCAAATTAAGATTATTTTTTCTCCCACATGGTATCAACTTGTTATACAGATCATGAATTTTGCAGCCTTGATTTATGTCTCTAGTATAGCTAGACTCCAGAAGAGAGACATTTGTTCTCCAGAATCTACATTTCACTTGGTGCCTTTTCTTATGGGGAAGCAAAAATAAAAAAAAGGAGATTGTTTTATGACTTCTGTTCTAAATCAGTGTGCCATCTGCAGTAGATAATCTCACCCACCTGAATACTATGTGAAGCATATTTCTGTAATCACTGGAATTTTTATTCAGAATGTGGTACAGGTTTGATTACATGGTTGGCAATCTGTCTCTGCGTGCATGGCACAGATCAGGACAACAGCCTCCTCCATTATTTCCTAACCTTCTGTCTCTGCTTTTTTGTAATGCTGTTCTGTTCACTGCTAATGTGTCTTTTGATCTTCCCAGCACTGTCACAGTTGAAGTTGCCTTTCTTCCACACAAGTATTTGAAAACCTGTCAAAGAACTGAGGTTTTCATTATATGCTTTTCATCATTACTGTCTCTACACTGAACAAGTTTATTTCAAAGGCTTTGAAAAAAATGACAAAAAACATGACAATTTATTTCCTTGTCCTTTCATTAGATTAGAAATGCCATGAAATATTTAGAATCCATTTATTTTTATTAAAAGGCATGATGCACTTTGCTTTTCCAAAGAAAAGAAAATGAGAGAATGAGAAATATTAATTTAGGCTGTTACTGTGATTGAGTGGTTTTGAGTCTGAGGCATTTGAGTAGAAAATCTATATATTTGTAGTTCACAAATATAAATGTTTTAATTGCATTTTAGAGATGAATTGCTGTGAATAACAAGCAATAAAACAACACAGAATAAAAAAACTACTTTTGATGCAGTAACTATAGTACTGGAATTCCTTTGTAGTCAGCCTTGGAAAATTCAATTTTCTTTTGCTCTGACTCACAATTTAATGCGGTATTTATCGTTAGGCTATTAAAGATATTAGTGCTATATAAGCCATAGTTTCTTTTTTATTTTACTGTTACTGCATTTGGTACAGATCAAGACATTTTTACTTAAAGTTTCCCCTTAGCAAATAAACATGAATAAAACATGCAGGATAAACTGAGAAGTACCATGCTTTGGAAGGTGCTATTCCACTAAAATATTGATCTCACAAATTATGACTTAAGGATTTTTCAAGCAATCCAAAAGCTAAATCAAATTGGAAAATTGCTAAATCAAATTGCAACATTCTTAAATATATGAAAAGATTTTTTTTTTAAAATTCTAATAACATTAGCTGTTTTGTAGTTACAAACAATTCTGTTACAAAAAGTTTTATGTATGTTTTGTGTCTATACAAGTGAGCATTATTTTAAAGGACGAAATTTTGAACCTGATTAAAACAAATGGGAACTGTGTCATCTAATACTCCCTGATATTTTAAAAACTCTCTCTCAGAATTCTTACAAGACTAAATAGGAGAAACCAATGTGAGTTTTGGATTTTGGAGAGTATTTTTAGTGTCTTGGAAAGGAGCATTGTAAATACTGTGCATTAGGAAGACTGCTTCACGTTAGCCTCCATATAATTTACAGCAAATCCCATTCCTCCTGAGCCTTCTGAATTACTTGGTGATACTTTGCATTCACCTGTATCCTTTCAGATAAAGGAATTATATGGATCTAACCCAGTCGGAGATCTAGGAACAAATATAAAGAAGGTATAGCCCACTGGACCATTATAAACATAAAGATTCTTTTTAAAGGACTGAAGTATAAAACTAATAAAATCTAGTTGTATTTTTACCAAAAGATCTTCAACCTGAATTTTAGAAAATGGTATTGGATAAAATTCTGCTGAAAAAATATCTTCAGTGTTAATTTACAACAGAAATATCAAGCAGTAAAGAGTAGATGTAATAAAAACACTGAGAGAATGTCACTCTAACTCACAGTTAATTTGCACATTCTCATTAACCAGCATCTTGAAATAAGGCTCATTTATTTATTATGAGCTTCTAAGTACAGATATAAAATATTGACCTTCTCTATAAAGGACATTGGTCATTTTTACTGGATTTCAAACACCTGTCTCTGGGATAGCAATTTAAAACTTGAAGTGATTTCCTCTTTGAGTTTCTTCTGATAGGTAGGAAAAAAAAGTGAGGGTGAAATGGAAGTCAGAGCCCACCAATACCTGGAATTATCCAACATCAGGATTTAATCAATACATTTCACGTAAATATTCCCCAATTTAGAAAAAAATAGTGTTAGTCTCACACCGGAAGGGTTGGGTACATTTATTCTTGGAGTTGTACTAGAACACAGTATAAAGCTAGTGAGTGCCAAAGCATCAGTGAAAGCAAATGAGCTTATTTGACATATAAAGCATCATGAATTTTGTAGGCACAAAGCAATTGTATGGGTTTTTTTCATATTAAGTACATGTCTGACATTTATGCACTGGGGGTTTTTTTTTTGATTCAAAGAAACATAATAAACATCACTATTACATGAGGATTGACAGACAGGGACTCCGCTTTGCCAGCAAAGCAAAACCTGTTTATTACACCAGTATTTACAGGTTACTACATTCCTACAGAATTTTCCACCTGGACCCCTTTGTCCCAGTCCCCTTTAGGAACACAATCTTCTGATCGTCTCTCTTATGCTAGTAATGACCTTTCGCTGGCAGAAAATTTGTTGCATCTTCCCCCATCAGAGCAGTTAGCATCAGAGGGTCAGAGTGCCCAGCCATGATGTCTTCACTTCTGTTCTTGCCTTCAGTTTATCTCTCCCACAGCTTTCACTGCACCAAGACAAAAAGGTTGGTAGCACATCCCAGATCTCCTTTTGTAGCTGTCTGATCTCCGACACTATTAGAAAGGTGGTGTTTTCCATATTTTATGAAGCCACTTGAGAAATGACACATAATGTAGCAAGTATGAACATTTTATTATGATCTTATTTGGCTCTTCTTCCATATTTTGCAATCTTTCCCTTAATATGCTAAAGAAAATAGAAAAAAAAAATGTTTTAAGAGAGAGAAAAGAAAACAAGAGAAAAAAGAAGTAAGAAAAATAAAAGAAGAAAATTTTAGGAGTCCAGATTGCAGATTCATTGTGAAACTATTCTGTGGTCACAGAAAACGAATTATAATTATGGAAATCCTAAAAAAAAGCACTTCCAACAGCTATGGTTGGTTGTTTGGTTTTTTTTTTTTTTTTTTTTTTTTTTTTTTTTTTTTTTTTTAACACAGTATGGGTATAACTTTATTTCCCCATTGCTGTGTTGAAAGAAAAAAATATATATCATTGCTATTATTTTATGTTCCTTAATCTATTGGAAGATTCAATGCAATCCATTCTTTTTAAACAAGAATGGTTCACTGTTAACACACAATCTGTCTTATTTATTGCCCTAAATCATCCTGAATTAAATCAATTCATGTGATGAATTTGGCAGTGGTGTTTATACAAAGCCTTCTTTTTTTTACTTACAAGTGTAAATCAGAAACAATGTCATCCAAGTTGAAAGAGAAGAAGTGGAAAGTATATTCTTGATTTCAGCTGTGCATTTTACAGCAAGCGGAATGCAGAAGGAATGTATTCAGTATTACTCTTCTTAGTAACGCTCTGCAACTGTCAACTTCTTACTGACTGAAGAAAGAAAAAACCTCCTGAAAAGTCTATTAATTATGCTTCTCTAAGACTAAGAATTCAGTCTGCACTTCATCACTCTTCTTCAAGAAACATTTCAAGTGACAGGAAGCACAATCTATTTGATGAACACACAGCTTACTTGAAAGAGGTAGGAATTAGAGGAGAACAGGACAATATTTATATCATGTATCATTTTCACATATGTCTGGAAGGTTCCAGATCATGTTCTGTCTTTGCATCATTCCAGAGATACTTTTAAAGATAAATCAGTATAGTTGTTAAAATACACTTGAATTCATTTATGTACATGTTAGATTTAGAAAATCTCTCTCATCTACGCTGAAACCTGCTTATAAGAACCACATTTTTTGTCCTTTTTGAGGATGCAGAAGGAGCTCTGAAGCTGAACCAACCCTTCAACAAGCCACGAACAAGGCCAATACCAAAAAATGTGCAGTGATTTTCCAGAAGTTGGGGAGGCTAATTATGGTCCAGATACACCCTGTTCAGGGCAGTGGTTTCATTTGCTGTCCTGGGGACATATGGCATCTCTGAGTAAACTGACCCAGCCTGAGATCCTGGAAGAGAGAGCCCTTCTTTCTTCTCTTTCTTGCCAGCTAGGTCATAAAAATCACTGAGTATCTGAAGAGTGAATTTTAGTGGATTGAACTGAAAATAAACTAGATGAAAAATAATTTACTTATTTCAAGTAGGCAAAACAAATCTTGTTCCTAGAAACCTGCAATTTTAGAAGACAAAATACTGCATAAAATTTTCTTAGTAGAGGAGAATCTTGAGACAAATATTAGAGAATAGTCTCTTTGGAGAAACACTTTACTTTAGCTGCCATTCCTACCTACATTTAAAGTGTATGGGCAATCTTAGTTCCTCTGGGACTACTGTAGAAGAAAGGATATGCACTACAAATTACAGAATGGAGTAAAGAATATATGTAAATTCATATCTGAGTGACAATAATTTAATACAGTAATATTTACATGATAACAACACTAAAAATAAGAGAGTATTTCCACTTAACTCTTTTTCATGGGCCATTCTCTCTTAAAAGATTAATGTATTTGCCTTCTCTGGGTGCTACATGCGTTGTGTGAGTGTTACTCATTTTAATACATCTTCTCTTGCTGTTCCACTTACTTGCATATCTAACATGATTACAAACATAGTCTCCTGGCTTCAGCAAGATCAAATCTCAGTTACAAAAGTCCTAGATAATTGGGGAGTGCCATTAATCCTTCTGCATTACAGTATTCACTGTTAAGACCGCTGATCTTACACAATAACTGAAATAAATCAGAAAAAAATGCAGAAAAGCTTTTTCTAATTAATATGGAATTCTGATTACCACATCTAGGTGGACTAACTACATTAATTAGTGAATATTAAAAACATGGTACTCTATATTTTCTTTAAAAATATTCTTTTAACTGACTAGTTATTCACTTTATTAATGTAACTGATTCTTTATTTATTAGTGGAGAAAATAAGACAGGTTTTCAACCTCAGTTGGTGAGTTTCAACATTGAATGTACAGTAAAAGTTGCTGTTAAACCTGCCACAAGGGAGAAATTAATGTATTTCTGTGATGTTAATAAGCTAGTCTGGAATATTAAAATCAGACCTTGCTAAGTTGCAAAGAAAATTTCTCTTCTCTCTCTCATATTTCACTCAGATTTCAAGCTTTCACATTTATACAAAGGAGTGAATCTTCTGTGCATATGCTCTTTTTCAAGAAACATTTAAACTGACAGAAACTACCATCAAAAGTGCAAAGGTTCAGAGCTTGGGTACAAGAGTCTTAAACATTTTTGGTCCTCCCTCGTGAATAGCAGATAAACCTTCAAATAAAAAATATTAACTTTATTAAAAAAAAAAAAAAAATTAGCTCATCTGTGATTGTCATGGCTAAAGGAGCCCTTAAAGTGAATTAATGGGAATTTCATTTTTAAAGTAATATCCCAATTTGCTTTATCTTTACAGTACTATGACATATCCGATGAGGGTAACTGCTTTTTTTTTTCTGGTAAATGTTGTTGCAAAAAATCTACGCCTCTTTTCACTCTATATTACACTTGCATGCCTTATCACAGCTATTTGTACTAATTGTTGCTTGACAGTCTTAAGCAGTTCTGCTGTCTTTTGGCAGCTCTACAGCACAGCTGGTGCTCGGTCCAGTAACTCTTGTATCCAAGATCTCATCCCCTCCCTCTAGACACTTTATACAAAAAATGATATTTTTAAATGTTAACATTTCAGATATGGACATTCTAGATTAATAAGGTGAAGAGCAGTGAATATTTTTTGCAGTCAGTAGATCTTTTTATTTTGAAGAAGAGATACATGTGGAAGGAAAAAGAGATACTTATAAGAAAGATACAGAAAGACTTTCCTCAGGCCTGTGCTGAAGTTGTAGAATGGTCACTGGAATCTGATGCACTGGAAGGTGTCCCTGCCCATGGCAGTAGGGTTGGAAACAGATGACCTCTAACAGTCTCTATCATCACAAGCTATTCTGTTGCTCTGTGTACTGAATAATGAGAAGTCAATTAGGAGTTAAATCACTTTTAGCCATGGTTAAAAGATCTTTCATGAAAGGAAAACTGAATCACAAATGTATGTCTTCCTACACATATTTATTTTTCCTCAATATGTCAAGAACATCTGTATTCTTATTCTGATTTCTCTTCAGGATTAAAACAAAATTAGGTTTTTGGGTTTTGGCTAGTAGTCTGATATTCTACAAGTCCTGCTAGTTGTGATGCTTACATTACCATTATACTTTAAAAATAAAAGGCTTACTTTTTTTTTTTCTGCACAGATTAGTAAATAGTATATTTTTCTAAGTATTTTTTTTTTTTACTCTGACATCTTCCTATGTGATCAACACAACTTTCATATTTATATTTATATTTATATTTATATTTATATTTATATTTATATTTATATTTATATTTCAGTGCAAAAGCCTGAAAGCCAACATGTTTGGCTGTTGGGAAAGTGCAAGTGGAATTGTAGAAAACTGACAAACTCACTTCCAAAAGGGAAAAAAAAAAAAAAGTTAAAAAACATATCAGTGCAGCTATCCAACCAATGTCTATTCAGCAATATTTTATATCCATTCTTTCTTTAAATTGGATTGGTATCTGTTTCCACTTTACTATTGCTATTCAGTAATTTCAGGATCGGGAGGTCCCAAGATCAAAGTTGTTGAATTGCAACACGACATAGATGAAGAACTTTTAAAATACACTGCAACTATTTTACTCGTTAAAACAGAGCTGAGGAAGTTGTTAATGCACTGGCCTGTGACCATCCACACTGTTTATTTGTTAGTCTGTTTCCCAGCCTGGTCTTGATTCCTATCAGCTACCAATTTCTCAGACAGTGCCCAGACACTGTTAAGGGAAAACAGGAAAGAGAGAAATTTGCTGCAGCCATCTCTTTTTGCAGGAAAAGAGAATTCAGGCTTATGGATGTGTGTACCCTGAGTCCTTCTTGCCGGCTCTATCCTAGAAGGTACTGGCCGGGAAACACTGTGAAATGGCATGTCAAAATATCAAAATTCTGGAAGAAAGCAAGTGACAGTCAGTTGAAACTGTTACCTCTTTAGACAGGACTCCTATCACTCCACCACCTTTGCCTTCTCTAATGTAATTTCTCTAGATTCATTCTTGTTGAAGCACACTAAGAAGTGCTGCAGGGTTAGGTGAGCAATAATGGTGAATATTGTCACCCTTTGTTAACCTATTCAGTAATTTTTCTGGAACTTGCATTGCCTTAGAAACATGTTGAACTCTTGCAAGTTTTGAAGACTAGGAAGATACTTTTGATTTACTTTTGTTTTCCTTCTTTATATTGAGAAATAAAAAAAAAAATAAAACCAACAACCCAAAACTTATAAATTTATTTTTACCCATAATTCAATGGAATGTACAATTTCACCCTGCTGACATAATTTAAAGCATAATGTACTGAATAACATGATTAATGTGGTCAGGAAAAATTCAGCGCTTTCCAATTTTTGTCATTATTATTTCCAGTCATGAGTCCACACTAGCATTTGTCTTTATTATTTTTCTGATATATTGGATTAGTCTTGAACAGAAGTCTTTGAAAAGGAGAGCTCTCTTGAGTATTGAAAATATTATATCAACCTGCTTGCTTCAAGAACTATAATTTCGTGGCCTTGAGAATATAAAACTGCTGTATAAGGAAAGTTTGTTCTTAGTAGTAGTAGTAGTAGTAGTAGTAATAATAATAATAATAATAATAATAATAATAATAATAATAATACCAGGGACTACTAGGATTGCCAGCATTTTAGCATTCTACTGAATTTTAAGTAGAATTTATTTAAGAAAATCTTGTAAAATATGCTCAGACTAAAACAGAAACTTTTAAATGGTGTTAAATTAAGACAGCAAAACCACTTTTCGATCAATTTTCATTACAGCTTTTTTTAAAAATGCATTATTTCACTAAATTTGCACTGAGAGAAAGACATGACTGTGTGTAAAGCAACCTGCTTTAATTTCCTGTCTTGTCTGGCAACTTGAGTTCTGGTTATTTTGAATCAATTTACTTGGAAACACATAGATGAGAAATTAGTTTGAGCACTGTTTACTAACACCACCACAGAAATTAAAGCTGCTGACAAAGCTAACTTTTATCATCAAATGTAAAACAGAACCAAGTTTTAGTTCAAACACTTCTGAGTATCATCTACACTGACTAATGCATATTCATTTTTTCCAGATAACCTTCTTTATCCATCTCCTGAAATTCTGTCTAACCTACCTTATGCAATTTTATGGTCTATTGGCTGGAGTGGAGTAACAACCGTCTGGCACATTCTATTTGCAACTGCTTTTCTTGGAGTCTGCCTCAATGCCTGCAGAGATGTTTGCTGGCAATGATCCTATCATCAACAACATTCCAATTAAACTGATTCTTGATGTGCAGTGGTTTTTCATTTCTTTATTCACCATTTCCAGAAAGAATGCTCTCTAATGTTACAACTATAAAAAAAATATTTATGTTTCCAAAATATTTCTATCAAGGGACAAACTAAACTTTTATTTTAGATGAGCCAAATTGAAACTTTCATGGTTTCAATATGCACCAAATTAGACAATGTTTTTTGAGAAGTCCAGGAATTAAATTTAATCTAACATACAAAACTTGTTTTTTCCGTGGTCAGCTGGGTTTCATTTTCATTTTGGTAGCTGTTAAAATAGATATTTCTTTACAAATTTTGATCTAAAAATTGCAGGCCCATGTGAAGACGTATATGAGCTAGCACAGAATTGAATTAGTAATGAAAGATCTTCATGGAGGCAGATAGAAATTTCAGTTTTATCTATTGGAAAACATCTACTGAATGCTATACAAAACAATCTCCAGAGTAATTATATTTGCTTCACAGTCACAATTTTGCAAAAAAATCAGGTGATGTCAATTTTTGCTTCTTGTACACTTCAATTCTGCTATTTCTCTTTCATTGCATTTCACCATTGAACAATTTCAAAAGGTGAGACTTAAAAAAATCCCTACCAAACTGGCTTTTTCTCATGGATTCCTTCCCTTCAATAGTCAATCAGTATAAAGAAGAATCTAGTCTTTAAAATGTGCTCTTCTTTTAAATTATAATATATATCCTTAACAATACATTTTACAGTCAGTGTTCACTCTTGGTACAATCACAGCTTTTCATAATGGGTATCTGGGAAGAAACTTTTAGTCAAGATGATGCCATTCTCTAGATCTCAGGAAATGCATTTACATTTAATTAATGGGATTAATTAAATCAGATCCTTACTGGAACTTCCACAATTGTTAGCCACAATTAACTGAATAAAAACCACAACTGACTGTATGAAATGTTTACACCTGCCCCTTTTTCAGTAAGATAAAGAATTCAGACTGATCTGAGATAGCTCCTGGCTCTTAGCTCCAAAATGGAGCTCATAAAATCAGCTCAAGTACGTTCAATATTCTTCTGGAATTTGCATAATCGCTTTGGATTCGTCTCAGATGATAACTAGGAAAAGTGATTCAGCCCTGTCATCCACAAGCAGGTATCACAGGCTTATTAATCCTTCCCAGAAGTGGTGGGAAAAGGGCAAGAGAAGGGCGGGTACAACTACTCTCTATCTGGTTTTAATGTTCACATCAAAGACTGCCTTTTCTTGGGGATCAGGAGGAAATCATATACAGTGCTCCAGATACTTTCTAAGTTTAGTCATCTGTTTAAAGTTTGGTTAAATGGAGGGGAAAAGAAGGAGGAACCCAATGCCCTTGACAAAGGCAGACTTGCTTCCCTTTATTTGTGTCTAGACTGTTTTGCAGGTGGTCTTTTAGGCAGTACTGGCCTATTGTAGCCCTTGCTCCTGACTGCAGGATATAAATCTTTGGATTGGTACTGTCTTTCTTGTCATTAGCTTCACTTATCTCTTTATTCCAAATTTCACAGTGACATAAAAGCAACAGTGGCAGCTGTCCTGGGGAGAGAAGGTACTTCCTAAGTTCTAGTTCCTCCTTTGCGAAAGCAGCTTGTTGTCCCATTGCTTGCGCTCATCAGGATGGGGGAAGAGCACCAGGAGTCATAGAGAGGCACTGTTTGCAGTAGGCTCCAAGCCTGCAGCATGACAGGTTTGGGCTTCATTCACATTGTCTGAAGGCCTAGGCCTCTCCTGACTTCAAAAGCATCAAAATGAAGGTTATTTTACAGAATTATGCATTAGAGTACCCCAGGTCCTCCACCTGCAGTGTACTGTTGAACCTGGACTAGAGCTCCTTTAGAAACCTGTGCATGCTATTGTATTTAAAAGGCCTGGCTTTGACATATGAATTTTAGTTTTGCCAGGGAAGTAAAGAAACTCATAATAGGTGGTGTCTACTTTCTCTACTTTTTTTTTTTCTTAATTATTTTTTCAAGAAATCCAGAAAGAGGAGGTAGAGTTGTTAATGTTTCTAATTTTATTGCCAGACATCTATCATTGAAGTCTGTCTCTCTAACAAAAAGCCAAACCCGAACAAGAAACCTTACTTTTGATTCAGTAGTAAGTTTCAGATATTATTATGTAAGCTAATCTTTTGAAATGACACTTCACTAAATTAAACTGTTTAGGAGTGAATTTTAATTAAATCCTAGTGCTTGCAGAAATGAATAATATTGTTACTTAAGAGATATTTGATTTCAGAATTTATGTGCACCTTAGTTAACAGTGGATCATATTTTGATGTCTACTTTAGCTTCAGTTCTTTTTATTTAGTTAGCAAATTAAACCACTGACAAAAATAGCCAAAACAATATGTGTATATATCTGTTTTCCAGCCTTGATGATTCTATATATAGTTAGGAGGTTTTGACTTTCATCAAAAGTCTGACAAACAGAATTACAAGGGAAACATGGATAATAGAAAAGTATGACATGACTAACCAGACAGCTGGAGCACATCTAAGAATTTATTTCCTTTTGAAGTGTTGTGCCACATCTGGGAAATAAATGTGTTTCAGAATATTTAATTCATCTCTTCCCATTAAAACATGGACCTAGACAGCAGGGCAGTACATTTTACACCTGCAGTAATTGCTTCATTGTGAAGTGCCAAAGCAGTGGAAATGAGAAACTTTTTGTGGTATGAAACAATCTAGCAGACTGATTCTCTGCGGAGGCATATTTTGTAAATTGAAATGTTCACTGACAGCAGATTTATGCTTGAAGTCAGCAGGTTTTTCAAAGGATTTGTGTTGTATCATTCTTGGGTGGATTAGAAATGGTCATCTCGGGTTTTTTTACAGTTTGATAGGTAGGTCTGTAAATAAGAAAGGTAAGTTGAGCAAACCTCCATTTGTGGAAATTACCTGGAGAGGCTTCTGCAAGTTACTGGTACCTCTCAATGTCCTTTTGAGACAGTGGGAACTGAGATTTATAATGGTTTTGGAGATTCACACAGTAAGTAACATAGCCTCTCTAATGAATGTATATTTTGAATATGCCAAATGTATTTGACTTTATAGACAGAGCATAGTACTGCACTTACCTAAAGTGAGTAGAAGTCCTTATCTTAATCTTGTTTCTGAATTTCTTCAGTTAAGTACTTATCAGGTGGGATGCTGGGTATGTTCTGATGTACAGTTTTTATTTCTGGTTATCTTTATATACCTGCATTATGTGATTATCTCAACCAGCAGAAACTAACAGTTTAACTGTTGCAATGTACATGTAAATTTCAATGAAGGAAAGGATTAAAGTGAGCATTTGCAATATTGAGAAGCCTTTTTACTGGCACTCCCAGTGATCCTAAGGACTCTGACTTGTGATTTAGGCAGCACTAAATAAAGGGTACTTGTTCACTTCTGGAAGGTGAGAGCAGTTCATGAGGTTTTACAGAAGCAGACTTTCAATCAGATCACCTATTACTTGCACCTTGTTTCAAGCATTTCCTCTAAGTGGTTTTAAGGAAAGCCACTCATTGCTCTGTCCTGGTGAGGATTTGTCCCGAGTATTCCCCTAAGCATGCCATTATATCAAATACAGTGCAAAGGAGAACCGACTCTAATTTCTGTCCATTTGTCCAATGGAATAAGTCTCTAGAGAGCCTAATACCGATAGTCTGGAAATAGACTAGCTAGGAAAAAATGGGATCCAGGCGTCCTTTGTACGAACTCCCCTATACATATAGAAAAAGCAGGCGGGTATGTTACGCTTCAGATAAGCCCAGTTCTACTTGGTTGCTTCTATCAAGAGGTCTAATTACATAAGTAAGAAACTGGTAGAAGTTGTTACAGTGCACTTCAAAGGCTCCTTTTGCCCATGACTTTGTTTGGTTGTCAAATGAAATAACACTGTATTAAATCTAATTTAGCAGTGCTGCCACCACTTTGTAAAGCTCTCATTGCACAGGAGTGAGAGTGCAGTTCCTTTTTCGTTTCCAACCTAATCATCAGTGCAGCCCATTAAGAATCCATGGGTTGAGTTACTCTCCCTCAGTTTCCTTGGACAATTTGGATGTGTGGAACACAAGAGTCAGGTTCAGTTTTACGAACAAGGTGTGTAAGACTAGGTGACAAAGTACTATTTGGATCAGGCCCCTGTGTCCTCCTTCCTTCTCCAGAGGTAGGTAATTCTACCATAGTCATGATGGTCAGAAGAGTTGGTTACATTTATGAAAACCACACGTCTCAATGCCTTGAGAAAAATGGCAGCTTTTAGTTGGAAAGACCAAAACTCATGACACAGAAGAAATCAGGGATGTTGTCAGAGGGAGAGATCCTTCTGCCAGTGTTGAGCTGCATAGGGGAATGCACCCGAATAGCCTTTGAAAGTAAACTGTACCTCACAGGGCAGAGAAAAGCCAAAACTTTTGTATTGCTGTGTCCATCTGGCCTGTGGGGAAACTCTTCACCTTAAACCTAGCACGTATAAGCAGGATACAGCAGCTGAGCATCCAAGATGCTTTTTTTCCATAGCCTATAATTTTAACGCAATATTTTAGTGTTAATTACTGAGATTTGTAAATTTTACATCTACTTAAAAAGCGTGAGAAGTAATTTGTATTACATTGAAGGATAGTCCCTCTCTGAACTCATTTTGGAAGGCAACACTTATTTGAGATAATGAATAGTTAGTCTCTAGACTCTGTTGATGTTTGTATATTTTACTCATTCAATATTTTTTTCATTAATAATTTTAAGACCTCCACTAAAACAAATTAGTTCTTTCTCTACATCTACACTACACACTTACTCAAAAAAAAGATTACATAATTTTCTCACTGTTTGAGTTAAAAAGTAGCTTAAACTATTCATGTTGGCATCCCACTGTATCCTAAGAATGTAGATTATTAATATGCTTTCATAAATTTTTATGGATGTTTTTCAAGTAGTCCTCATAGGCCGAAAATATCAAGAAAATGAGCTGGGAAATAATTTTTGATTTGTTGCAGTTTTCATTTATTACTTCTTAAGGAATTAAGCTTTGGGGTTTTGAAACAAACATAAAGGCTCTTTCCTGTGGTTTGAGACACCCTGAGTTATTTATATTGATCCTGCATTAGTGTAGCTGAATGTTTCAAATTCTTACTATCTTCATTTTCCAAACACTTCTATCTAACAGAAGAAATTTTTGAGGGGTGGTGCATATCAGCATGGCACAAAGCAGTGCCATGGAAAGGTTACTGAGCTAGCTCGAGTACTGGAAATATATTTGCACTAACATAGCTTCTCACTTGAGCAAACAGCTCAACTTAAAAGTGGTCTGTAAACAGTGTGGGCTTTTTCAGCCCTATGGCTTTTTTCACTTTTTGCCTCAGAGCTTGTGTATTTCCTCAAGCCTCGTGTTGGGTCTTTAGACAACTGCAGGTAAATGAAGTTGCTCAGTCATTCCATTCTGAGTCATTGTCTCCTATTTGACAACTAGACTGAAGCCTCTCTAAAATATATTGCGGTAGTGACAATGATGTTGCTGTGTTCATCCTTAAGACAGAGCTTGCAGATGTTATCAGATGAAACACAGCAGCAAAAAGATGTCCCACCCAGCATTTGTGAGGCTTAGTTACTCCAGTTAAGATTTGGGGCATGACCTTTCCAGTGCTTTGTAAAATGTATTTGTACGATGCTGCAAAATTTGAAAGTTGCATCTCACAGTAAGTAATGAGGTTGCCCAGCTGTGAGCAGGTCTGAGCCCACTGTCTGTCATATGGCACCAGTGTTTCTAAGGGCAAATGCCTGCTGCTGACATGTGAAAATGAGCAGCTGACAAATTCATTACTCTTTCAGGTGGTGATGACAGATAAGGCTGGTAGTATGTGCTGGAGTGTGGCTGAAATTGAGATGAAAGTAACTAGCTAAATAAAACTCCTGTGCTTTTATTTAAAAGTTTTAATAATCTATTTATTACTGTAAAAAAAAACCCCAAACAATTGCACTGTCCTTTAATTGTGTGTGTTCTATGAGAAAAATATATTTTGTTACAATTGAGTTATAATGAATATGTACTGATTATATATTAAGTTACAGTTGAGCTAAACCTTAAAGCCATAACATTTTGTACCCATGTATCTGTATACATTTTTGAATGTATATATATTTAAAATATTCCTATATATTTATATATTTATATGCACAATAGATAAAAGATAATGTCTGCAAAAATAGTATAAATTATATTTAAACACTTGAATCTTTATGCAGGGTTTCCTTAAGATGTCGACATTCCAATTTCAAATCTTGTTTTGTATCTCACTGTAGCCAGGAAATTTCTGTATCAAAGAAATTTAAAAATTATAAGTACTGAGTGTGGTGTAATGGCTAAGAATACCAGCCTGGGTCTGATTCTGTGAGGTTCTGAAATTGTCTGCAGCCCTAAAAGGATGATGTTCTCAGTAGCAGAGGCCAGTGAGTGTCTCCTGGACTTCATTATGCTGCTTGTTTTGTATCTGAAGGCTTGGCTTTGTGCTCAGCTGCTTCCAGGTTCACCAAAAAGGTGTTTTTTCGCAGGAAACTTGCGAACCAGTTGGGATCACTGAAGTTTTTTGCTACTGTTAGGGCACTTGTGCACATGGAGGTTGATGATCTTTTGCCTCTGCATACAAACACAAATATCAATGTCAGTGCTTCCTAAGTCTGTCCCTTTTCAGAAGGTGATAAAACTGTTTGACTTCTCACCATTTTCAGAGGTGTGTATGCTTCTAGCTGGAGTGCAGGATATAGTTATGTTGTCAGCTGTTTCCAAGGGGTCACTCCATGCTGTAGCCATCTATGAGGACGCCCAGAAAAGGCATTTGGTAGTTCAAGTGGAGAAGGATACAGCCTTGATGTGACTGAATGTGGTGTACAGCCCTTTTGAGTGCTGCAGGTATCAGTCTCACCAGAGCACTGTGATTTAGATGATTAAGGAAATTTGTATTCCTGCTGTTGTCTTCTTCTCCAGATGGGTTGAAAAGGGCAGAAAAAGGCTTTACTTGGAAAAGCCTGCCTGACTGTGGTAGAATTTCCAGATCAAGCCAGAACTATCATTAACAGTGCAGGTTAATGCCTGAGGGAGTAAAGGCAAAGAGTGTTTTGAGCTACTTTGAGCAGACCTTTGTCTGTCCTTAAAACAGAAGTGTGCTTTAATATATGATTTAGTTTTTCAAATGAAGTCAAATAAGATGGACTTCCCTACCATAAATATTATGGTAGAAGATGCACTCCTTTTTTAATTAAATGGAAGTAAATTTCAATGAAGGCAAGGATAAAAAAACTCAAGCAAAGTCTATATTTTATAATAATAATATCATCTAAAATGGTAGGTTAAAAGTAGTGTTAAAAATGAAAGGTCCAGCAGTCAGTAGATCTAAGGTAGTACATTTTAGAAGATCTGTGAAAACAACAAATATTTTCTGAAGAAAGATCTGAGTTTATTTTAGCTGAGTCTTCTTGAACAGAAAATAGAATACAAAAAATAATGGGTTGAAACATTACGCTTGTAACTGTCTAGTTACAAGTTTCAGCAGTCTGTGTGAACAGCCTGGAGAGCCAAACACAGCCACCACTCATTAGCTTTTCCCTCAGTGCAGTTAGTCTAGTAATGTTAGCATTTTAATGCTGGTTCATCAGTGAGAATCTAAAAATTCTCTTAAAGGGAAATCATGCAAGCAATACAACCAGCCCATCTGCAACAGTGGGTTTTTCCCTATGTTTTTGTGGGTTTTTTTTTTTTTTTTTCCCATTCAGAAATGCTTTCTGAATACTATAAAACTTTCTTTAGTTTTGATTTTGTTTTAAATGTACTCAGTAGTCATTTTGCTACACATACATACAGCAGAAATAGTTTATATTTCAAGTAGTAGCTTCTTTGAATAAAGAACAAAGGCTTTTTCAGATGAAATAGACTACTGAAAAATTTAGGATGGCAGCCTGTATCTTAGGCAGTCTATTTTATGCACTGAAAGGACAAAGTTCCTCAGGTGGTTTAGACTGTTTTCAATTGGTTTCAATTTTACTATCCTGAGAAACTTTTAGAGACATGGACATAAGATTGGACATCACAATGCGCTGGCACTTGGGAAAAAGACCACTTTATTCTCTACCTTTATTTTAAAATCCTTTACCTATATCTTACAATCCTTTACCTTTATTTTACAAGTGATAATTTGTACTGGTGCCATGGGAAGTAACAAGGCTAGTTACAGCCTTGTTATCGCCTTTGGTATGACTTTGTACAGGTGTTCTTACACATGTAAAACACTTTCTTTCTAACTCAGAACACACGTTACTAATGTGTTACCTCCTAATGCATTCATAACTTTAATTCTTTATTTAATCCATATAGGTTCTAGCTTTAATTTTTGCTTAAGACATTCTGCATATGTGTATTTGTTCCATAATTTCAAAGATTTTTTTTTACTTAATTTTTTTCATATTCTTTTCTTTGAAAGTAATTTTTACTAAAAATTGCTAAGTTTAAATCTTAATAGTCTGTTTCTTCACAGAAAAAATGCCTTTTATACATTTTTTTGTAGAAGTCAACTGTTGACTGGACAAAATTGTCATCTTCTAGGTATTTGCAAACTAGAACCCAAATGATATTAAGTGCTTCTTTTATTTTAAAAAGCTGGTTTTGGTCATTAGCAATTTAAAAACTATATGAGTACTATGGAGACTGCCCGCTGATCAACATTATTGTTTCAAACAACTGCTTTAATGCAAAATGCATAACTTCAGAAAATGCAGTACTCCTTTGAAACTACATTATCAAATCAACATTTTATTGAACAGCAAGTTATACATTTTGATGCATTTCTGTTCTCAAAACCAATGTTTACTAATAGGGGAAAGGTTTTGGGGGTAGTCTGGTTTTTTTTTGAGGGGGGGGGTGGGTTTGAATGTGTTTTTGTGTTTTTCTTTTATAATTAAACTGAGGAGTTTAAATAATCCTGGAAGATAGCTCTAAAAAATTCACATTGCCTTTGAAATGGTTAGTACACTGAGAAAGGCTTTAAAAGTTATCCCTTGGTGCTGAGGTCAGATAGTCAACTGTTACACCTTTTTATGTGTTATGCCTCTTTTATAACCTGGTCCTTGTCTTTTGTATTTTGAAGTTGCATTTCTCTTCTATCAAAACAAGGTATTTATTGTTATAGAGAAGCATTGTGAGAGAAAACTCATGCAGAAAGCAAATACTTTAAAGGCTTTCAGTGGAATAATGAGGAGTTCTTATTGCTTTGTCTTGCTTGCATTTTTACTATAGTTTTCTGTAGCCTCTTGCTTTCATTTTTCCTGGATTTTTATCTTGTGCAATTCATGAGCTTAAATATCTGCAAGAGAGAGGGCTAAAGGAATGGCTGGCAGACTTCTCTGGTGATGATCTGCATCTGCAGTATTTGGAGTGGAAGAAAGTCTCCCTGGAAATGCTGTAGAGCAGGCCAAGACTGAAGGTACAGATTGGATCTGCAAGATGGTTTGCCTGGTTAATCCAGGCTTTGTTCTACTCATAGACATACTGAGACATTTTCACCCTCATTGACTTTCCCATCTGAGTGCAGCTGGGTCCTTCTCTTATCCTTTTAAGGAAAATGTAAAGAAGGCTGCTAAAAAGCCTAGTGAGAAGATACGGACTCAGTTCCTTTTAGGGTACGGGCGATAACCAAACCTCTATCTCCATCTCTTTCTGTAGAACTAAGAGGAACTGAAGTACTCTGGCAAGCAGTGGCTCTGATGTGTTTTATATGCTCTGTGTTACACAAGGTTGATTACACCTTCTTCCGTGAGAAGAGTCGACCTTGTTTTTAAAGCCAAAAGAAGTCAGTGCTAATCAGAAAGCCAGCAGGTTTGATATCTTGCATGACAATAGAATATTAAAATAACTGTTCAGCCACTTTCTTCCCTTTTTTTTCCCCTTATGGTCAGAATAGTTATTATGATAAATTCAGAGAGCACTTTCACACTGACATTTAATTAAAATGAAATTACCTACCATTGTTATGGGCTACACAGAAGCTATTATTTATGTTTATATTATTCTAATACCTTATTAGACTAGGTTTGCATTTGCATCAGTAAGTTAGCGTGACTTGAATTATTTCTTTCTGTACCCCTTAAGTAGCAGCAACAGCAAACTGCAATATTAAAACTTAAAAAAAAAGATATTTCAGTCTTCTTGGAAAACACAGGGACAGTGTTCAGCCAGAGGTTTATTTTTTCCACTGTTTTTCATTTCTATTTTGTTCTATTCACTATGGCTGCTCACAGAAGCCAGTGGGATGGCTGAAGGACTCTTGTTGAAAGAATTTTTATCATGCTAGCTGGTTAAATTAATTCCCTGTGCAATAGATGAAAAGATCATCTTTTAATGCAGTAAGGCTTTTGTGTATTAGTACTTTTATTCTAAACATTATTAAAATATAGCATAATACTGTAAGATCACTTAGAAGAAGCATTTGTCAAATGTACCATACTCTTTTTTTTGAAATAACAGAAATAACTGAGGGAGGGAGGTGGTGAAGGGGTTATGTCTATGACTATCATGAATTTTTCAAAGAGCAAAATAATCTGATAGACTTTTAAATTCCACACAGAGTCCAAGTTTAGAGGTCTGGGTAAGAATGGTGATTGTGTCAATCTAAGAGTGCACAGTCAGCTGTTCCACTTCCAAAACAGCTGCTCCACAATGTCCTGCCATTTCCTACCTGGATCCCTCTACTAACTGGGGAGCTCCCACAGTTTCTGATCCTTTTCCTCCATTTCCTAGAATTACTGTGAAGCTGTCAGCAGATCATTGTGACTGTTTAATAAGGGCTCATGCTTTCAAGGGGAGAAGCTCCGGTGAGTTTCCTGCCCCTAGAAACATCCTGCTCGGGCTACTTTCTGATTTTCCTTGGACCTCTACATTAATGCAATGTCTTTTGACCATGTGCTATGAGTATTAGCCTTGGTGGTATCCAGGAGCAGCATTGGTGGGCGCTGCTCCGTAAAGGAAAAAAACCTGGGAGCCAAGGCAAGCAAGGACAGTGATCCAAGGTTAAGGGGCAGTCCCACAAACAATGCAAGTGATGGCAGTCAGCTTCAGCCAAAAGCCCAGACTGACAGGCAAGACTGTAACTTCTGATGTAAGACTAGGATCAAACCATGAAGCAAACTCAGGACAAGATTAATGACCTTTTGTCTCCCCTAATCTATGGATAAATAACTGCCTTCTATTTTAGACATGGAGTGTCCATTTGTTGGCCAAATTCTGCAGGCAGTTGGCCAGAGCAGGAGGAGGGAACAGCACATGCCTGCAGGTCTGGGCTTGAGGGCAGAGGCTACATTCTCCACTGGGAGACATTTTCAGAGAGAGAGAGAGAGAGAGAGAGAGGACTAAGAATTATTCCTGCTTCAGCAGGAGACTGGCAAAAGAAGGAACGATTTTCCAAAGCTTTAGTATATCTTTGGCAGCAAAGATGGCTCTCCTTGGGACGGGGTACCAACAATGTTTTTCTCACACAGCATTGCCTCACCAATTTGGATGAAATCCTGCAGGCTACAGCTGTCAAATCCTGCATGGCTGCGTAGTGAGTTACAGCATATATCCACTTAAATCATTGGCATAACAATATGGAGTTTAATTGGGAATGACATGAATGTAGATGAGCTGTCACATTGGCTAGGTATGTTGCATCACAATCAAGTGAATTCTCTTTAAAGAAAGAGACTAATTAATGAAAAATAGTCATTCTTACTGCATTTCCAGTAACTGAAGTAACAACATGAAACTGATGCTTTAATTCTGTAAAAACCCAGTGAATGGATAACTAGGTTTTGAAGCACATGAATCAAGGATCTTTAATTGCCTGGGTTGAACAGGAAAGTGGTAGAATTCTTTATTTACAGGGGTGGAAAATTTTAAATGTGCTTTCTTTGGTAAACCTAGCTTTCATATAATTCTGACATCTGGAGGAGGTTTTGACTGTTGAGAAACTCAACATAAAAAAAGAAAAAGAAAATTAATTATAAACGACATATGAATTAATTCATGCACTGAACCTGCCCATCAGATTGAAAGAGTAAAGTTTTTCTAGAAGTTAAAAGAAGCATAGCTTTGGGTTATGGAGGGAAAAGTAAAAGCCTATAATATATAAATGAAGGGTGAGAGATGTATAGGCAAATCTTCCAATTTTTATGGAAGCCACAGCTAGAGTTGCTTTGGCATTAAATATCAAATACAAGCACAGATGAATTGGCAATTATATTCTACAACTGCAAGCACGGAAAAGACAAGCAAGTAAGAACATTTAATCGGCATATTCTTGGTAATAATGCATTTAGATAAACTGTAGAACACTGAAGCTTAACATTGCTTATTGCTCAAATGCTTATCCAAACCTAGACAATCATTTAGTAAGTGATATGTTTAAAAAGCCAAAATATGGAGCCAAAATATGATTTTAAATCTTCCCTATGCAAATAAAAAGCTCTTTCCTGTTATGTTTTCCTCCACAGAGCTGTATATTAGCATTTTGGTAGGATACTTACGTGTAGCTTTATTTTTCTTCAATTTGCAACTGGGGTATTTGCAGAGTAAGTAGAGCTACCTAGGTTCATTAATGCAGCATTTATATTCTGCAGCTCTTCATGTAAATACTTTGTTTCAAGGCAGCATTATGAATATTTCACATGCTTAGAAATAGTTGTGAGGCATTTTTCCTCAGGAAGGAGACCTTTATTGTTAATATGCTGCTTATCTAAAATGATTGGTTCAAAAATATTTCAGTTGTATTTTTCTTCCTTTGACAAGCGTGCTTCTATTGCAATATTCTTTAATTATAAGATTTTGTAAATTAAAATGTGATGTCATTTTAATATTACTTATTTGCTTGTTGTACCCTCTGAATTAGGAGCCCTTGAAGATAAATTGAAAGCTCTTTTTGCTCCAGAGTATTGCTACTTGCACAGCTCACACCAATGGGGAGAATTGCTGAGGCTCTAGCAGTTTTAGCAGCCTCGTATTTGGAACAATGGGCAGTTCAAACATTTAACATTCATTTTATTTCTGGCGGAACTTTATTCCCTTTTTCAAATGTAAAGATATCTATAAAACCTGTAGTGATAGATCTCAAGCTTTGAATACATCCTGGAGGTACTTGGAGGTACTTCATAGACTAAAATTACCCAGGGCATTTAAAATCTCAGCTGAGGGAAGCTGCTTCCCCAGTTCCCCAGTGCTGTTACTGTGTTCAGGTTCAGCTCAGCTGGAGGCTGCAGTCTGGTTGCCAGGAGGTAAATCCTGGATTTTGCTGTGCCAATGTAACAGTTGAATTTCCGTCAATATTTTTACCTTTGTCTAGAAATGGTCTCTGTTAAATAATTGGTTTTCTTTTGAGTGTCTGTTCTGCCTTGAGGAGATTTTTCTGGTTTAGTCTGCAAGACCTGTACTGTCCCCTGTATATAAAAATCCTGAACCCAACCCTAGTATACCTATATACGGGCATGCCATAGACCTGAAAAGCATCCAGCCTTCCTATTACACTGCACATAGAAGGGACTGCTAATATCAGAGTCAAATATTTAATTGTCAGGCACAGATACTGTTCCTCTAATGCTAGCATATGCTAATTTAGGGGTTAGGTAAACAAGCACAAATGGAGTTGCTGCCTATTACTGTTCTCACAGTCCCTTGGTCTACTCTTCAACTTTGCCTTCATTTCAGACAAAAGAAAAAAATGTACATGCTTTGATGAACCCATACGTTATTCAGCAAGTAGCCAGAAGACTCAGAGTACAAGATTTTAATCAGTTAAAAATACTCTATTGGGGAGGTAAGTAAGGGAGATTTTTTCTTATAATAGAATATGTTTCTCAAACAGGAACTGGACAAGGACCTAATCACTGGTATTGCTGTTTCTTGAGAAAGAGACCTAATTTGTTTCAGTAGTGTTAAGTAATTCAGGTCTCTGTTGGAGTCTAAATATATAATGGAAGAAATTTAGACAAAATTATGCTCATATTTAAGCATTATTTTATTTCAGTCCTCAAAAAAATCTGTAATTGGAAATGGTGTTTGCAGTAATGAGGATATTTCAGTTGTCTCTTAGTGGAAATTATTTCAAAAGAGTAATCAGAAGGTTATGTTAAGAAAAAGGAAACAGAAGGAAACTTCCAACATTTGGGGAAAAAAAAAAATGTAACAAAAAAGGAAGAAACTATTCTATATGTCTACCTTTCATTCTCCATGTCTCACGCGTCTGTTCTGTTTAAATCCCTTGTAATTAATTTTTCAGCATATGGACAATAGCTTTTATTTGCCTAAACAGAAGTAAGGGAGAAACATGATATTTTTCACAGGGAAAAAGTAAGAACGTCCCTCTTTGGAAGACACATTCACGGTCTAAAACTTACCATGTTTTAACTTATCAAGTGACTACTGGAGGGTTCAGAAAGAAGGAATTTCTGTGTGCTAATGGTAGCACACTATTCCAGCATGGATGGAGGAAAACTTTGACTCCATATTGTGTCTCAAAAACCTGTCCAGATGAGCTCTAACTATACTCAAGCACCAGTCCAGTGAGGATTCCCCTGGGTCAGTATGGGACCTGTGGAAAATGTTAATATGTCCCACAGCCCATATTTTCCAGTTTTGAGTTAAACTATTCAAGATAGGAGGCATGAATAATTTCTCCATGATATATCTCCCCCAAGAAAATTATACTTCAGTTAAAAGGCCCTAAATACATCTTGCTCTCTAGGACTAAAAATTTATTTCTTCAAGAGTCTTCTGGGAGTATAGTAGTATTTCTCAGATCCTTGAAGTACCTATTTACATTTAAGTTCAAAAAGCCTTTGTAAGACTTAGCAAACAGCCTCCTTTTACAGAGTGTTGAAGGAAACTTTTACAAACAAATGGAAAGGGAGGGCAGGAGTGGGGGAAAATCTTTTAATCTCTACAGAGCACCAGATATTACCACTTCAGTGTAACTTGTATGAAATCGATTTTTTCCAATCAGTATTTTGCCTGCCTGTGGCAATGTACCTCTGTCCACTGGATTTAATAATCTAGATCTCAGTTCTAAACCTTTTTCACTACCAAGGAAAGAAGTTTGTACTGTTAGGATATTCATTAGACTAATTTAAATATTAACACAATGATCACAATATCTCACCCAGTTTATTCTAAAAAGAGAGCATATGCATATTTCCCTGTCTTCATTTGATGATTTCCCCAAAACCAGCAGCTAATATTAAAAAATACTTGAGATTAAAACTGTAAGAATTAAAAAGACAATGCCTTCAATAAATTTGAAATAGAAAATCATATGCCAACCTAAATCAAAGGAGAATAGTTTAGATTGGATATTAGGAATTCTTTATTAAGAAGGTTTTGCAGCACTGTAAGAGATTGCCCAGAGAAGTTGTGGATGCCCCTTCCTTGGCAGTGTTCAAGGCCAGGCTTGACAGGGCTCTCAGCAACCTGTTCTGATGGAAGGTGTTCTTGCCTCTGGCAAGAGGCTGGAACTAGATGATCTTTAAGGTCCCTTCCAACCCAACCCAAACCATTCTATGATTCTATGATTTTAGCCATTTAAATTTTTTCTGTGTATAATAAAGAAGTAGAAAATTTTTAATTACAGAATAAATCTCATTAGGAATGAAGGAGAAAATAGAGTTTAATTTTGCTAGTCTGGGCGGGGCTTTTCCTACAATAATTTTCTTGTGGAAATGTACTTCAGTGTGTGCACCATCTTTCTTGTATGGAAGAAGGCAATATGGTAGTCTGCTTGCATGGTGTTTATTGTGGTGCACAAGCATGACTTAGAGATAATCTCAGATGTAAATGCATTGCTAAATGGGTCCTAGCTTAAAAAAAAGTATTATAGAAAAGAAGAAAGTCATGGTGGGCTTAACTCAGCCAGCAGCCAAAACTCTTACAGTCTTTTGCTCACTGGCCTCTTCTGGGGAATAGGCTTTTCCTTTTGTTTTGTTTTGAAGACATCTCTCCCATCTTGTCTGGAGCTATGTTTTTCCGAGTTTTAGTCATAAATACCAAAATATCCCCACATAAGCAGAGGAGAGCATGACTACTAGTTATTTTTTTCTGTTAAGAGGACATCTTTTCTCCTTTATGAGTTTACCTAGCGAGTGAAGTGTACTTAGCAAAAGAAACTTGGATAATACACCTATAGTGCATGATGCTTGGTCATGCCAGCACCATATGGAGAGAGTTTTTGGCTGCCTTGTACACAGCAAATATATGAAATACACAGCCAGGTTTTAAGTGAGTGTAGTTCTGAAAGACTTGTGTGTGCTCTTTTGCCTTGACCTGAAAAACCATGATTAAAGCAGTATCAAGGATTTTTTCTTCCTCTTAGCAACCTTATTTCTCCCTAATTGGAGAGGAAATCTGAGAAATAATTTTCACTTGTAAGGTTGTAAAAAAAGCTTTGAGACCAAATTTATTTTTTTTTAACTTCTAAATTTCTGTATTGCAACAGACTTTCTGTGTATTTTAACTCAAATCTATTATGCAATTCTAATAAATTAATCCAGTTAATATCTCATGTAGACACTATCAGCAGTCTCCAGCATTCAGTGTTATATAACTTCTTAAAAATAGTTTGGTGAAAATTAATTCTTCTCTTTCTCCTATAACTTGTGAAATAGAGACCCGTATTTTGCTAAGATACCCATGGTAAAAAACTGGTGGATGAAAAATTCTTTAGAAATACAAACACATGAAAAAGGTATGGGCTTTTTTGTTTGTTTTTAAAGAAGTACCATTTTTAGGTTAAATATGTTTTTAATAATATGTGGCTTTCTGCATATTTATCTATATGAACATCTATATGAACATATAAATATATATATTTTTCCCTCCAATCTTATAAATTATTTTCCTGCTTAGCACAAAGACCCTGAAGTGGTACAGATGTTACTATACTCAATTTTATGCTGAATTAGAAAATTAATTAACTCCTTTGCTAAAGATTGGGTTCAAGAAACACTGGATTTTGCCTTATCAGAATCCCAGTCACAAGGACAAGTGACTGTGATTTCCATGCAAATATTTCAATTTTCAAGTCATTGGAAGAGTTTTTTCAGATATGAGGATCTTTCAAAGTTATCAGTGAGAAGCACATTATTGTTTTTGTGAGCAGGGTTTGTGAAACCTGCATGCCCAATTAATATCCTCTATCCTAATCATTTCTATAGGCGTAGCATAATTCAGCCCACTTGACTTTGTCGTCCTTGCAGCATTTGGAAATCTGAAATGAAAAAAGTCAGACAGTTGGCTAAATCAGACAGAAAAGATAAGGATTACAGAAAGACAGTGGAAAATCTAAACCCAAATAAGGGCAGTGAGCTGTTTGCTGCTTTTGTAATTTGGTGTGATTAATAACAATGCAAGCAAAGATTAGTTGCTCCCTACAAATGCTAAACAGCAGGGAACGATTTTTACAGACCTTTGTAAGCCCTTTGAATAGCTTTATATTACACATAACAGAGAAACACATAGTTAAATAAATAAAGGCTATGGAACCGGAGGCTGAGGCTGGTATTCTGGATTCTTTTTTCATGTGTTGTTGGCCTTTTTAACAGCATGCAAATATATGATCATAAGAATTTCTTTGTAAATGATGTCATTAACATCTTATTTTCTGGAATGACTGCATATATATTAAATAAGATAAAGGATATATGAATCCAAAGGTTTTTGAATTGGAAAGATATGTAGTACTCCAAATACAGTGGTTATAGAGGCAATTGATTACAAAAATGCCAAATATCAGACGGTTTACATAATCTGAAAAAGCGTGGAATAAAAAAATTTGCTTGTGACTACTTTGTAATTCAGAGGTTTATCTTATTCAAGATATTATGTTTGTGCAAATATTCAGTGGTAGTTACAAGGCATATATAAAGCTATAAAATCATCAAAATACTGTATACCTTAAGTATGGGGGTTTGTTTGCTTGTTTTTCTCCAATTGTTTTTTAAACACTTTTGCTGTTAGTGCAACAAGCCTTTATTTTGGGGTTGTTTATCTTTTTTTCTGTAGTCTTTTTTCATTCAGGATTGCAATGAATCTGCCGCTTGCTCTTGGATGGCATGCGGAGATAGCAAATTCATTGCAACAACTCTCAAGCCATGTAAGAATAGCCGCACAGAACATAAATACAATGTGCCTCTCAGAGCTTTGCTTTTGGTTGCTAATGGAGAGCATTCAACATTCAATAAACAATTTATAATGTTCTGCATAAGTCCTTGACACAACACATGCATCATGTATGCATACAAATTAAATGTTTGTCACAGAGGTTGAAGCTATAACGATGAAAAAAGTGTCAGAGAATGGACAGCTCTGCTAATAGGAGTAGTGATGTTACTTGACCACATATCTTCTGACTGAAAATACCAGTGCCCAGAAAATAATCAAATTGATTTTTAACTTGACAACTGTAAAATATATTCTTCTAACATCTGGAGTATTTTCTGCCATGAGTTCTATTTCTGGAAGTGATGTAAAATCCTGAGGGAAATCGAAACAGCAGATACAATACACCCCAAGTACTATGGATGTAATAAATTGGAATACAGTATGCCAGGTTTTAATCACTTCATCTTATTTAATTGCTTATGACAGAAGGTGTTTAATAGTCTTGAAGAAGCAAATGACATACATCCTGTATGATATGATAATGATATATATCTGTAGTTCAGTACATAGGAATTTCTCCATTTCACTTTTAAAACTATTTTACATCTGTTTTCTATTTGGCAGCAATGAGAATGCAAGAGCTAAAACTTCCTTTCTGTACTTAATTTCTTTCTTGCTAAGATTGCAAAAGGATAATATTTAGTACTGATTTTAGTTGCCTTTGTCCTGACATCTGCCCATTAGAAAATAGGATGAAATGATCTAATGTTGGACAAACCAGCAGTTAATTGGTTATGATTTGCCATGTGTATTTAATGGTGAATTTGATGGTAAGCTACTGGTAGAAATCTATAAACCCTTTTAGAGGTCTCCTGGATCACCTATTTATTTTAGTGAGTAACTTTTTTCTATGCACAATGAAAACATTCAATGTTATGAAGTATGACCAACTCACATACCTTCTTTTAGATATGTTTATTTTTAAGCAAAATAATTACAATAACACTGCACAGGGAAAGTGAATGTGTGTATATATATATTTTCCATAGCTGTACTAATGAGAATTATCTTACCTCGCTATGGAAATTTAGAGAATTATTTATGCACTATACAGGGACTGTAATTTTTTTCCTTAAGAACATCTTTGCAATTATGTTACCTACAAGGTAACCAAAAATTTAAATAAACAAAAGGCCCCTTCTGTCTGTGAGTCCGTTATAACCCATGTCATATGTAATCCATTCACTCTATTCCTTGCCAACTAATGACGAGGCTGTAAGCAGGCTTTGCTTTTAGTTCAGTTTTTATGCTTGCATAAACCCCGACAAGCTACATTTCTCATGTCTGCTTTAATATGAATGGATGAGCCATTTACTGGTTTCTTTCCCAGAGGTGAATGCCTATTTCCTAAGCTCTGAAAAAGGCTGTTGTGATCAATGTTCTCGTTACAATTTTTTTCTAAAAAAATTATAGGTAATATTACATAATTACTTAACATTACCTGAAATTACCTGAAGAGGAACTATCTGTTCCATGTATATCCTCCTGTAAATCTCCAAAAACTTTTACCAGCCTTTCCTCTCCTTCATACTACTTGTCCATTTTATTTGCTGCCAAGATAACCAGGCAGGCTTACTTGTCTCCAAGTCTGGTAATGGATAATTTTATATAAAAAACAATGATTACATGTCCTACAAAACAATGCTTTTTGATACCAGAAAATTTCCACAGGATTTTTGGAAATGTATATACTCTGCCATGTATATACTCTCCATGTCTTCCTTTTAACTTTGTACCAGGAATAGATCAGTGTTATGGAAGATAACTAAAGAGACCCATTACAAAAAAAACAACAAAAAACCCCAATTATTAGTAGACATATCTGAGACCTTTCATGGTGATTTAAAATATTCCAGAAGATACATGAAACCGGATAATATTTTTTTTTAACTGTCTTCCCATTTTTATGCTGATTCATGGGAACCTTCAGCTTTACCAAAGTTAATGGCCTTGAAATGCAAATCTTGAAATACAAATTTGCTAGTCTTTTAATATAATGTTTGTTTGTTTCCACTAAAGGTGGAAATAGCAAGGAAAAGTTACATTAATGACTTAAAGACCTGTTGTGTAACCTGGATAATGCTATTTTTTCCTTGAAACAAGCCAGTTTATCAATAGGTATGCATATCAAATAAGAAGCATAGAGCATAACTCTGTGTTAACTGAAACTGGCTTAAACTGAGAAAAGTCTAACAATCATTTGAGTATTAAACTATAGGAGACACTGTGCATGGAGAGGCTGTTAAACAGAGATGTCTCTTGAATTAAGTGACATTCTTTTCTTCCCCCAAAGCAACTTCCTCCATTTACTTAGCTCATGTATCTTCCTAAGCAGTCTTGCTCTGTTAGATAGGGAATCAAGCAACTCCCATTATTAAGAAAACGCATTTTCAATTGGTCACCCTGTGAGACATTTTATATTCTCTGAAAATGTATAAGTTTATGTTTTTTCTCCCAGTGAAAGGTGACAGAGTGGAGTTGTTTTAATAAGACCTTTCATCATTGGGTGGACAAAGAATAAGGCTTCCTTAGCACTTACACCATCTGCTTTTTCTGTACGCTTTGTTCATCTAATGGCTTGATGAATATTTTTGGTCAATAATTATTTGGATAAAGAAAAATGTGTGTGTAGAAAAAATTGGGGGTTGTCATTCAGTGTAATACCTGATTTCCCCTGAGGTGATGTGAGTTTATAATATGACAAGGTGATCATGTAGGAGAGACTTTGGCTAAGGACCAGGTTTTCCAGGCATCAGACAACTCTGGAGTCAGAGGAGATTAAGACAGCAGCCTGCTCAGGAAGTTGCCTGTACACGGGATGAACAATCTCCAGTTTAAAAATGTGGAGGATAATTCGGTTAAAAAAATGTCAGTTTGGGACCATGCCTTCCCCCTCAATAAACTAAGTCAAATAATGTACTTTGTTGTGGTTTGTTTGTTTCTCTTTAACAAAAAGGAAAGACATGCTGAAAATTCCATGGTGTTTTTGAATCACAGTGTCAGTGTTTTAGCTAGGAAAAAGTAGCCATTTCAGACTTACCTGAGGGCAAAATTAGGCAGTGGTAACTGCCTTGTTTTCCTGTTGAGTTTAATGAATGGAAGACTGAAGAAATACCACCTTATAAAATTTAAACTCATAATTCTGAGCTTAGTATGATAACACTCCAAATTCCTGCAGTAGTTTGTATGAGAGGTTATCTTGAAGGTGACTTATCACCTGTATACTGTGTTTAATTTCATGCAGTAGCTATATATATATATATATATATTAGTAGAAAGTCTAGAAAAAATGCAGTTCTGATTATTAGTCCTTGAGTTTATATGTTGATGACAAATAAGAGGAAAACACATCAAAATTCTGGTAGTCAATTTTTTTAATCTGTTATAATCAAATAAATATAGTTGAGAATTACCAAATTATAGTTGTTATAGCAATTCATATTTGAAGGGAAATTAAATCTAAAGGTGTAACTTTCACAAATTAATTTTTTAAGGTCATTTAATGAACCACCAGCAAAAGTATTGGCAAAAGTAGGTTTAATATAAAATCAAAACCACAACTCTGTGGGCAACATTCCCTCTACTACTTTTTAAGTGGTTAAAACACAAGGAGGGGGAAAAAAAAAACCCAAAACAAAAAAGCCAAACCAAAATCAACTCAAAAATTACCTATGTAGAGTCTGGTGGGGGAGGAAAGGGCAAGAGTAGGAAAGGGTGAGGATAAAAAGGAATAAGAAAGAGCCTCCTGTTGAGTTACAAGGTTCAGAGTCGATCCCCTTGCTAAACTGAGTGCCAGACTTGACTGGCAGGTTAGGCATAAAGATTTAACAGCACTTAAAAGATAGCTTAAGTTAACCATTTTAACATAGGATTCATATAGACTTTACTATAGCACATCAGTAACTCACTCACTGGCCTAACTTACTTATAAATTCAGAGTACTTAGAATCCAGGAGAGGAGCATTTATATTACATTTGCTATAGCATAATCAGAACTCCCATGCACACAGAGCTGGAGGAGTATGTAAAGGTGCACCTGTGAAAAATTCCCCTTAGATTCAGTGAAATACTCACATCAGAGAATTTCGCATCTTCTCAATGGACAAAGGGTTGAGCCTCGAGGAGTGGGGTATCAGCCCAGGATCTGTTGTTGTCATTCACCAGTCCTCCAAGTACAGCAAACTCGATGCTTCCCTGTCTGTGAGAGATGTCTCACTCAGAGCCACGTTGCTGGTCGCAGCCTGCTGAGCGCCAGGAGGCCTCAAAGGGTCTCACTTCGGACCACTGTTTACAACATTTCAAGAGAGTAGGCTTTAATCATAATAATTTCTCATCCTGGCCACAATTCAGGGCAGTAACTGTCTCTGAAAGTTTGATAACAAAAAAGCTATTCCAAGTGCGTTGTTATTCAGACAAGAAAAAATAAGTTTACAAGGCTGTTCACTAAAAAACAGGAGCTTGGTAGACAGTTCCTGGGAACAGTGTTTCTGATAAGCTCAGAAAGAGCTTAGCCAGGTGCTGTTCATTAAAGCTGAGGCCTAACGGGAATTTCTCAGCACATAATGTGCCTCAAGAAGTGGGGGGGATGCAGCACCACAGTAAAGAAGCACAGGAAATGGATACTAATTGTGGCATTGATATTAAACTATATTTTTTTACAACATTCTTAACTCACTCAAAAGCTCATGAAGATTAAACAACAAGCTCACTCTCATGGCAAATGATTTAGTAGCTTTGTCAATTTTTCATATATGTATAGTTAAAATTTAACAAATAGTTTTTTCTTCTAAGTCACTCCGTTTAGCAAGTACATAGTAAGATGTCTTTTATAGTTCTTTTTTTCTCCTTACCATGAAAAGAATGAATGCATCAGACAATTGCCAGAAGCAAGAAATTTGAAAGAAGGCTTTCACACATCTGACTCATTAAGTTGAAACTTTTCCATCTGCATTCACTTTGTTAGCTGGCAGAAATGTTTAATCAAGAATTAGAAAGACTGATGATAACTTGTGTTTTTTGTTTAGGATGCTTTTTATGGAGACATAATTCCAAATGAGATGCATTTCACATGTCGGTGATAATGAGCATATAAACCACTTTCTAAAGTGCAGGTGCCAAGTGAGATTGTGACATGACGATATCTAGGAGTGTCTGTAAACATATAAAAGCACCTATCTGTGCATTTGTGGGAACGTGAATATCGGCCATGCACAAGGAAACATGGTTCCTAATAGAGGATGAATTGTGCTTATATTTTGATTTTTTTTTTGTTTTTGAATAAAACCTGTAACTCTGGTTCATTTTGTGTAAGCTAGGTTTGGTGTACCTCTGTGTTGTTATCAAAAGATATTTGTGAAACATAACTATTAGGTAGTTCCTGTAATTATCTCCACAGAGGTAATTTCAGAAGCAGCATTCATTGCAAAATACTTTTGATTATTATCACTGGTGTCTATTGTTAAAGTGGATTTATATAAATAGATTGTGGTGGGTGAGAATTCCTGTCCTGACAAAGAGAAAAACTTTTCATTACCTGAGAAGCACATCATTCTAAAGATTTTGAGAAGAAATGTGGCAGAAATTACAGAATCATTTTGTAAACAAAATGCCTGTTCCAGTACTTTTAGATAAGACAACTTAAATTAGATAGTAGATGCCCTGATATTAACTGTAAATTGTGTTAAAGCCTTTTAAAATGACTGAATACTGTTAATGTGTCCAAAAGCAGTCATCACCATAGCTAGGCTAAGCTATCTTCATTGATTAGAATGAACGTCAATACACACTACTTTTATACCTGTTTGCACTGTTCTTCAAACAGTGATAATTTTTATTAAATTAAATATTTTAAATGTTCCCTTTTTGTTTGGCCTTCATAAGTTTCAAAAAATAGTCACAAAAAAATTATAATTTATCCTTACTGAATAGAAACTCTTTCCCACCCCCTCCCCTTTTTTTTTTTTTTTTTTTTTTTTTTTTTTAACTGTACAACTCAAAATGAATTTATTTAAAGTTTCGTGTCAGAAAGGATCCCACACTACTTAGAAAACAGGCAAAATTGTGGTCTAATTAAAACAACTTGTCTCATTTCCCACAGAAATTGTTCATAGTAACTCTTCCCAGAGTTTGACTTAAATATTTTGAGGTAAATTGAATGACTAATTTGTGATTTTCAGATGCAAATGAAAGAGCTTTTTGTATTTTTTTTAAGTCGCGTTATTGGCCTAGTTTATTATTTGCACCTGAAATGCAGTTACGATGTGGAGGTGAGTTTTTTTCTTTCCTAATGCGCTGTGCTATTAAAAGGCCTTAGGTGTTAGCTGGGACTCTTTTTCTGCGGTCTTGTATGACCATTTAACTCCCTTATTTCTCAGTTAAAGAACATGACAGCAGCTAGACTTCAGTGATTTTTCAGCAACTGAGACCTTCTAAGGGGTGTGTGATTTATAATATTCTAGAGGAAGAATGTTTCTTCCTCTAAATCAATCTTTTTCTGCTAACTGCAGAAAATATATGCAACATATATTTCTGAAGTTCTTGTTTGAACAAGGTAATTAACAAAGGATGTTTAATATTTGAAGTCACTAGATTTTTTGAAGAATAGATTTTATGACAAAATATAGGTTTTAGAATTCTAGCTAAAATTATTAAGATTATGCCTGTGAAGGTTCTGTAGCTAACCCTCTAATAAAAGAAAACAAATTACTTAGCTCTTGCAGATGGATCTGGATATATTGAAGTATGGGAATATCATCAGTGTCATGAAATTGAAGATGATCAAATGCCAGATTCTGTACCTGGGATGAAGTAATGTTGAACACAAATCTAAGTTGTGGAAAGAGTGGCAGCTGACAGGAAACTCAAGATGAGTCAGCAGTGCTGACCAAGAGAATGGTCAAACCGTAAAAAAATTTCCTGGAGATGGAGTTAATAACTCTGTTCTAAAAGGGAAAAGTATTCTATTCTATTCCTTATAGGGCCACTGAGAAGATCTGAACTGCACTAAGATTGATCAAACAAATGGTATTTCATTAATACATGGAATAATAAGAATTTATTTATTTATTTATTTATTAATCTCATGCTTTTTCTGGAGCTTTAATATTGTCAGAATGCAGCCTTGTCTAAGTGCTTCTTTATTTATAATTTATTCTTATTTCCTGTAATTTTTTGAATAATGCAGCATGGCATATTTTGAAAATGGGGTATCAACCTAGACCACTTCTGGTAGGAGCTTAATTAAGTTTGTATAGTAGTTGTAGAGTGCTCCTAAAATTCTGTGCTTCACAGGGAATTAGCTTGTGGTTAAACAGAACTAGGTTTTACCACATCCTCCTAGTTGCTAGACTTTATTAAAAGATGCTGAAATCTAATTAAATCCATCCTTATATAAATTATCAGTGTTCTTTATTGTAATGGCTTTCCCAAAGACATGACTTAATTGCATGTGGGAGAATAATGGGCATCCCAACATCTTCTATCCGTTTTTATCCCATGCATTAAATCAGTGTAACAGGGGACCACAGCATGCTAAAATTAGTCCATGCTTTTTGATGATATTTACCTCTCTTGGCCTTTAGATAATTCTAGGTGTCAAATGTCATAGAAGTTAGTATCACTAATAAAAAAACTCTCTATCATATTTTGTTTACACTATTTTTTTCCCCCTAAGACTACTTTGCAATGTTAACGTGTCAACAAGAATGCATCACTTTGCCCCCCACCCCCATCTCTGCCATCTGTACTTGTTCCGTCTTTAGGAGAAGACAGAGGTATACAGGATGTCAGTATTCCCCACATCCATGTCCATCTGGAATAGTTCAATAGAAGTATTTTACCTGGAATCCTAAGCCTCGTGTAGACTTACAGAAAAATCAAAATAAGGTCTAGCATACCCATTAAACACCAAGACTTCCAAACAGTGCTCTAGGACAGATTACTGTTACTTTTAGTTCAGCTGAACCATACTTTTGAACCCAGATGTCTTTCACAGAAGAGAAGGAGATTGTGTTCCCTTCATGTCCTTTGTTCAATGATTTGAATTTTGGGGATGTAGAAAACAGGTTTTAAATGCACCTTTTCCTGCTTTAGAAATAAGCTCAAGTCTGTCTCAATGTTTCTTCAGAGACTTATCTTGAGAGACTTTGGAGGCTTAGGAGAGTAATGAGTCTTCCACAGAGTATGCACTAGAGAATTTCTAAGAAACTGTCCTGTTGGAGTTGTTGCATTTTTAGAAATAATTAGATATTTTTTTAAGTAGGAATGTGATTGATTTCTCCTGGTTTTGGGCGATTTAAATAGCAAACCAAAAATACCGATCAGCCTTTCATTTTTCTCTCTCTCTCCTTCTTTTCCCATTCCCTAAAATACTCTGACTCAGGGATTTAAGAAGACACAAGTTTCTTGTCTGGTTTACATTAGCAAGGTAAAGTCACTTTTGAAAGATATGCAGAATTACTTTCTATAAATATTGAATCAGTCAAAAATGTAAATATTGTCAAATTTTATTTGAGGGTTTTTTTCATTTTTTGTGACATTTATTCAATTTGGCTAAAATAATTAATAAATTTATTGTCACAGATTTTGCAAATACTTGTACAAATACCCCACCCACCTCTGTTCTGAGCTTTTGAAATAGCTTAGTAAATGACAGAGGTTATTCCACAAAGAATAGAAAGCTAGTATGTGTAACATTTTCAGGATTAATGACAAAAAAACCAGATGTGGTAATCTTCAACAAAGGTGACCTAAAATCTTTGCTGCCTGGGTTGTGTAGGTCAGTTATCCATATAGGCAAGTGCATTTAGAATTTCCTCGGAGAGAGATCTGGAATTTTAGCTTTTAGACAAGGGGGGTTCTCCTGAAGAGAAATTCTCCATCACATTTGTTTTGTAAGTGAGGTTGTCTTTTATTTTAATTGAACCAAGAGTTCAAGTGGCATTCTTCCAGTTGAGCTCCAGTAAATTATCAGTGATTAAAATTGTTGCAGCAATACTGTTGAGGCCAGAGGCTGAAGAGCCTGACATTCCAGAACCTGGCAGAATAGAGTTAATCTGATCTTTTATTTAAACACCTGCTGCTGGGAGTTGTACAGTTTTACCTACATTAGCCGTCAAGATGTTCTGGACAGCAGGACTATTGCAGGTTTGGTTCAACAATAAATTATAGTCAATTAGCCAGTACCTATTAGTACCTCACAAAATTTTCCTAGTGTTGGTGGGAAGACTAGGTAAAAATTGTGCTTTTTGATTTCCTTGACTTGTTTTGGCAAAGTTGTTTTCTCATCAATCCACAAAAATAAGGAAATAAACCCAACACCCTCCCTGTAATACTTGGCTTTTACTTTTAATGAGATGATTTATATCTGTCTTGTTTAAAGTGCAAGACTGAGAAGAAAACAAAGGTCAGCTTATTTTATGAACTAGAACAAAAGGAGAGTGTGACTCAATTGCCCCAGTTTCTCATCTTTAAGCTGCATACAATAGTTTGTTTCAAATGAAGTTAGAGACTTGGTTCATGTATATGTAAATATGTAAAATATTAAAAGGTTCTCCAATATGGTTATAATAATTTCTGTGCCACTGAAATTCCTTAGACTTGATGTGTACAGTGTCATGTTAATGCACTCTATTGTTTAAACTGTACAGTAAAAATCAGAGCCTGAAAATTCATATGAATTTTGTCTGGATTTCTTCCAGCTTTTTCCCATGAAAATCTACGTATCCCCTAATGGATGCTAGTAATGTTCATAAGTGGGACATTTTGCCGTGTTCTGCATGTGACATTCATGCATGAGACCTATATGTTCTCACTCTGTTCTATCTAGGGATCACTTTGAAACTGGAAGCAGACAAAAAACAAAACAAAAACAAAACAAACAAAAAACAAAACCACAAAAACCCCCCAAAACAAACAAACAAAAAAAAAAAACACACAAAAAAACCCCAAACAAACAAACAACAACAAAAAAACCCAAACAACACAAGAAACCACAACGACCACGAAATTAATCAGAATCCTGATTTTAAAAATTAATAAATTTTGAAAATTAAAAAAGGAGACAGATAAAGTACCCTCTCAAAAGATATTCTAACTCAAATAATCTTGGCACTGTGGGAAAAGCCAAAATGCTGATTTTAGCTCTGCTTTCACACTAAGTCTTCTGGGTGCCATGTAATGCCATGTAATGCAGCAGCATGCAAGCACCCTTGATACCTCTGTGCAGTGTTGCAGGGAAATAGCCCAGGTTTTAAGTGGTGCCTGAGTGGGGATGTGATTTGGAAGCAGGCCCTGGAAAGTCTCACTGATAGATGGACATTAAACACGCAGGCATGCATCCATTGAATTCAAAATTAGGATGTTTACAGAATATATACCTGTGTACTTGATAATGTTTTCTGGACCTATGAGATCTGGGGACAGGTGTTACATGTACTGCAGCAGCTGGTCAGAGGGCTGTTATCTATTTCTTCTGTTAAGGCAAAGCCATCTGATTACCAGAGCTATGCACAGCCTGCCATGGTAAATCCTACTGTGTATAGTGCAAACAGACCAGCAAAGGAAAAGAGTTTATGTGGTTTATGGCAGGAAATGAGGTCTGTGATCATCAAAATGTTCAGACACAAGGGGGATATCACTGGAAATATTTGATCAATTAATTCAGAGATAAGATAAACAGATTAAAATAAGCAAAAAATACAATTTTAATTAGGCCAGCTCTAAGCACTGTGAATATGGGCTTCTAAATCAGTTTGTAGTTATGGATATTGAAACAAAAGTGGAGAAGAATCTAGTGGCCTTGATTACCAGTGCAGATATAGAATAATGTGTGATTTCACCATCCTTCTGTGAGTTTTTCCATAAGGTGAAAACCAGACAGTCAGGATGCACGGTGCAACCTAATAGGAATAAATTTGAATATCACTCTGAGAATTAGGTTCTTAATTTCCCTGCATTTCAATTTCCACTTAGAAATTAAAAGGAAGCTTTCAGGAATACATCTTTTGACACACAATTGTAAATTGTAGGAAGATAAATGTTTATATAATCTGAAAAAAATACTAGAATGGAAAGAAAAACATATATTAATCTTAGATTATATCCTTCCTTTAAGCATGATAGACTATGTAACAAAACAGGTTCAAGATAGGTTTGTTTAATAGATTTATGTCTAATTAGCAGAGCAGGAGGAGTTAATACAATAGAGCCAGACATTAGAAGGAAGTGTTGTTTATCAGCATGTGGCTCAGGCATTAAGGAGTCAAACCCATAGATAAAGCTCCAATTTAGATGTATGAAATATTTCAGAATACCATGCTTTACATTCTTCTGCATGTTTTAATCATTCTGCTCATGGGAATTGAACGCCTTTCAAATACATCAGAGGAAACAGGCTAAATATCTCTAAATGATGATGATGATAACCTGTCTACGTAAAGTGTAAACCTAATGCAGAAAATACCATTATAACAAAAATAAAATCAGCCAAATCGCAGTATCCTTTCAGCAGCTCTCTATATACGATTTATGGATGTAGTTTTAAATATGTCTTTAAGAGGTGCTCTTTCATAGGTTTGAAACAGCCTTTAAAAGGCACAGTCTTTCCTGCAAACTCAAAAGCATGTGATACATGGAAAGCAGCCACCTGGTTTATTTTAAAGGGTAGCTATGGGTGTTTCCAGTTAATCAGGATTAGCTATAACATAAGCTGTATGAACATCACAGTTGCTGGACAAATGATGTGAAATCCCTTCAGATTTTTCTTTCCCTTTCTTTTGGGCTATGAATTTCACTGAATGTGTTTTGTGACCTGGGATGTGGCAGTCACAAGGAAGTCTGTACTGTTGTCTTTTCAATGGCCTTGCTCTGGCTGTGCAGGATAGCTAAGCTGCCACATTTCCCTATCTTCTCACCCACTGACAAGGAGAAAGGCCTGTTCCAAAGGCCAACATTGCACCAAGAAACCAGAATGCAGGGAAAAAAATTCACTTCTGAAACCCCAGGGAGATTTTTCTAGCAGTTTCCCATTTTAACTTTCCAAAAATGTGGTTTTAATATGCCATGTCCCATTATAGCTAAGGTGAAATTTTAATTCTCCTTTATAGGGCAGGAAAGAGTTTTCCCAAATCTTCTAGTTATTTCTGCATTAGTAGAAGCATGTGTGAGAATATTTTTTTGCTCTCAACTTATGCTCAGATCTCTTGCCTCTCTGCCACTCCTCTTCTATTCTTTCAGTTACTTTTTGTTGTTTACATTTCTAGATGCCTTGAAGTGCGTGGTCATGAGTTTAACCGCGACAATTACTGCTTACATTATGTCTGAAAACTTATTTTCTAGACATAGCCTATGATTATATAGCATTAGTATGTACAGGCCTCAGGGAAATCACAGCCCCTTTGCCATGTGCTCTGGAGTGCACACTAACGTACTGTGTTTGCCTTCAAACACTCTATTGAAGCCTATGATCTTTAAAATGGTGCAACTAGCGTAATTATAGAATGGGATTCAAAGGATTACTTGTGGTAGAAAGAGTTAGGTAAGCACCAAATACTTTGTAGTGCCTGGGGTGACCACAAAAAAAAAAAAAAAAAAAAAAAAAAAAAAAAAAAAGGCAAATACAAGGGAAGGGAAAAGGGAATAAAGGAAAAAACCTAACTATAGACATCTAAAAATGCTGTAACACAATTTAAGCGCTGCTAATGGATATGGGTAGGGCACATAGATAGGTACTCTGCTAGCAGCTATACTAATGAGAATTTGTGTAGGAGCACAAGGTAAACTTCACACCTTTGGAGGACAGTAGCTAAATGTCAGCACTGCAGTCATATCGACCAATCTCTTTTCAGTTTTTGTCATGGAATACATTTCGTGGAGAATAAATGTTTGCCAGTTAGACACTCAGAACAAGTCTAGCTGGAGGAAGTTGTGCAGATTTGGTAAGTGGCCCACAGCTCTGCATGTGGATCCTGTTCCTCCTCTCAGACTGGCTGAGATCATGTTATCCAGTACATAAAATAACACTGACAAGTACAACTTGATCAATGCCATCAAGGAATCTTCTGTGGAAACCTACAACAAAGAGTTTTATGTTCATGGCAGTGAATGACATGGACTCCAGTACTACTGGGATTTGATGTTATTTGAAGCTGATGATGAGTGATAATATTTGAATTTGAAAAAGCCATGCTAGAAAGAGAATGTGCTTTAGATTTTATTGCATAGAATAAATGAAGTTATAGCCATTTAAAATATAAAAGTAGATATGAGTGTATAGAGAGAAAGTGGTTGAAACACTCACTGTACAGATTCCTTAGGCTGTATTTTATTTTATTTAATTTAACAAGAGGATCCTTAATACTGATTTACTCAGCAATTTTAAAACCTAACAAGTAATATGCCTCATATTCACATCCTTTTTCTTTAATGAGATGCAACAGCTGTCTGCCTTTCAAGTAGTCCATGTGGAAATGTGTCCTTTTAATAAGAGTTTTGCAGTGTCAAAGTCAAAGTTTAATAATAAACAGCAGCTCTACATGCATTTGCAGGTATTTGTTGAAGAGGTTATCTACAATTAACATGCTTTGAATAGTAAGTTTTCTTATGTAACAAGAGGTGATGAGATACATGAGTTTACAGGTATTCACAAAACTCATTGTGAGTGGTGTACAGCCTTTGAAAGTTTCTTTTGTGATCATGTGTGTTCTTAAGCAATGTAAGTGGGTGTATCCGTAGTTACTGTGAAAAATTTCCATGTAATAAAAATTGACAAAGTATAAGACAATGCTTAGTTTCAATAAAATAGAACAAGTACTCAAAATGTGTTGAATTGCAAATTCAATGTTAAGAATTATTATTAACACAATGCATAAAAATAAAATATTTCTATGTTTCTGCGCTCACACGTGTGTATCTGTGTACACAATCTTAAAAATATCTGTGGAATGCAAGTATTAAAAACAGAAGTCATATAAATTTAAAAAACATTTTTTCAGCTTTGGTTTTCATGTTCCTTAAGGAACAAATTGTAAGAAGCTTCTTTAGAAATAAAAAATTTGTCTTCTTTTGAAATACTTCATATTGATTAGTACCTTGAATGCTTTGCTGAAACTGCTGCATTATTTCCTTCCCTTATTATTACCTGAAATGGCACTTTACAACGGAAAGCTCTCAGATTTAAGCAAGAACTGGTTAATTCTATATTAAGCCAGGTTAGTTGAAGGAGAAGTATAATGGTGAATGAAGACTATACTCATCAAGTAAGCGTTCCTGCAGGTATGAGTAGCATCTTAATATAATGTGCTAAATTAGGTCTCATCTGTTTTAACCTGCATTCTCTGTAACTTGGTGTCCTGTGATGTTGCACTCAGTTTTCAGAAATGCTCTCCTAGCATACCTGAGATTGAACACCATCTGACCTGATGTGGGTTATTGTACAAAGATGCCAAATGGGTCTTATAGTTAGCTGGCACCCAGCTGCCTTCATTTGAGGAGAAAAAATAAATCTAGCATCTGGACTGCATGAACAGACACACACCCTTGTAAATTACTATGATTCTGTGAGTTTTGGAATAAGAATGAAATAAGAAAAATTTTAGGGCTGGAGAAGGCATTATGAAATATCTTCCTTGACAGAGATATAAGAACATGGGCATGTGCATTTCAGTGGGAGGGTCCAGTGCACAAGCTGAGTATAAGCTCATGTTTGACCCAAAAGAGAAACCATGGCTGTTTTAGATCTGATGTCTATGTATGTGTTCATTTACAGTCATAACTAAAACCGCTGTTATCTTGCTCTGGCAAAACTGTACAATTGCAGTTATTGCATTGAAGGGCCATAGAATAAACATGGCTGGGAAGAAGATAATTATCTGGAAATGAAACTGTTCATTTTGCTTTAGTTTATCAGGGAGGGACTGATGCTGCAAGGATATTAACTTTCTGATGGGCAGCAATTTAATGCAGTATCACACTTTTATTACATCTCTTAATATTAAATATCTTGAATAAGTTGAATGTACAAGAGGATATCATTAGGAAGGGGTGGTTATATTGTTCTTGCAAAATGCCAGATTTGAGATTAATAGGACTTTGACCTAAGTGTTATTTTAAGCCTTATGATGTCTTTACATAAATCACTTCCTATATGATATTGTAAATTAAAGATGAAAAGGGACAGAATCAAGAAAGGCCAGCAGTAGTGTGGATTTCATGGAAGGTGCCAGAATGCTAAATGACACAGTGATAGCTTTGTGGGAAAAAAGAGGTTGGACTAGACAGTTATCATATTTTGAAAAAGAAGTAGAAGGTACGTGTACAGTAATGGACTCCACTGACAAGATAAATGGTGGCCCCCTATTTACTACTTAGCGCATAAGGACAAGGAAGTAATCACAGAAATTGAAAGGCAGTACATTCTAAAACTGAGGAAAAGAGCCAATCATCCAACATATGAGATTTATGGAGCATTCTGTCCCAAGATAGCACTAAGGCTAAGAGCCCAGCAGAGTTTTTTGAATCTGTTGAATGTCTGGAGATGAGATATTAAATGAAAGAAAAAGAGCTGCTGGAAGAATTTATCTTTTCAGTTGCTGTTCAGCAAGTGATCTTCCTCCTTTGTAGTGGCTGAGCTGCATATATACAGAATTAATAACTCATCTCTGTCACAAGGACAACAAGTAGTTTTCCTCAGTTTAAATCTATATGGCTAAGTTATTAATAAGCACTTCAAAGTTGCTTATGTTTGTTTTGCTGCCTCTTTATCTTTTTATTGTTTTTTCTTTCTTAGCAATGTCACTTAGGTTGAGTCAACCAAATCTAATTTAATTTGTTTGCTGAAGTGATTGTGCAACTCTAAGTATAATCAATTATCTGTCAAAACACAGTACAACATTAACAATATTAATGGTGAGCATTCACCAAGATGTTCTGTGCTTGTCTGCTTGGATGTGTGTCACAGACAGCATCAATATCAACAGGCTCACAGGTCAGGGCATCTGATTGCCCACACTGTTTAATCGTTAGTGTGGCCATAGGCACGGGCCACCCAGCACTGCCAGCAAGGAGACTGGAGGCCACCAAAATATTTTGAAGAGTAAAGTATCTCAGGTGTGTAGACACCAGTTGTGCTGTGCAGTGGCCTCAGTGCAAGAGAATAGTCCCTGCTGAATTTTTGTTCCTCGTATAGGCATCTTCCGAATTCCTCAGGGCCAAAAGAACCAATAATACCCTGCCCACAAGCTAATGTGAATATTTGGAATTGGCTTTAGGTTAGAGATAACTAAGTTTAGTAGGAAAGAAAACTTAGGTCCAACAACAAGGCAGATGATTTTGAGATCTGTTTAGAGGCTATGCCACATATAGGGCTTTTGTTTTGGCAAGGTCACTCTTTGACTTATTCAATGTCTGTAAAACAAAGCTGCCAATTATTGAAGTTTTAGAGGAGTTTCAATGACAAATACATATAAATGTCTGAAATAGTGATGACAATGATAAAAACTCTTTTCACTTCTTTTCAGGTTTTTTTTTTTTTTTTTTTTTTTTCTTTAAACCCTGAAAATCTCCTGGGTATTTTTTAGTTACAGAGCAATAGACTTCGTAGGCTGTTATATGCATGCATTGCCAAAACACCCACATCTAAAAGTAAATATAAGTGCATTGTGACTTATTTTCCCATGCTTTCTCCCACAGAATTGTTTCTGTTTAATAATAATTGGTGTGTGGGAGAAAAATTCTTACAACAGCACTTCTCCATTGAAATTGCTTGCTAGATGCTGAAGAGGAGAATGTTATAACATGAACTGTTCAGAGGTCATCCATTGAAGTAGCCAAACATAAATCTGTTCCATTTTCATTGCTGGTCATTTCTGCATCATTTAAATTGGAATGGAGTTATTTTATTAGACCTCTGGACTTGTCTTCTTTTCTAAAATCACTTGGATATTTAAAAGGCTGACTTGCAAGAGAAAGAATAGAGGTGTTGTTTGTTCCTCCTCTACAGTATTTCTTCATCCATTTTCAATATGCCTTTCAGTTGATCTATATGCTTTCTTATTTTCAAACAATTTCAGTAGTGTACACTATTCTGCTCTTTGTGGTTCTTTTTAGAAACTCTCTGTGGGGAGTTGTTCTGCACCTATACCCTTATGTAAGGAAAAAAAAATATTCTCCATATCTTCACCCATCACATTCTCCACAAAGTATTACCTGGGATGATGATCCCATTATATCACAGTCCCAGAGGTCATTGTGAAAACTATCGGTCTAAAAGAAATGCTGTTGTCCTGAACATTGAGCAGTTACAGATCAGAGAGTTCTTGAGCTCCCTTTTAGGGAAGAAAAGAAAAATGGAAAGAAAAAGTGATGCTATTGGAACTAAAGAGATCAAAAGCAATCCATGCATGTGAGATTTCTTAACAGTGTGAAGGGTAATACTGTGTATAGCTCTAAGAATACTAGGCTAAAATACGTTCATTTGAATTTGTTTCTTTAGGAACTACTTTAGTACAGATAAAATTGGAAGAACCTTGGGATCTGAATGCTATAAAAACTATTTGGAGACTTCTGTATTTCCTAGAGACTGCTTCTTTTCATTGTGTGAATGTTGTATAGTTGTGCCAGTTGAAAACATTTTTTAAAAAATTATGTAGTACCACATTATGCAACCGTGCATCCACTACACGCTTGTAAAAATGGTATAGAATGAACAAAGCATTGTGGATTCAGAGCTCATGAATGACTGAGGAAACAACTAGGTGCAACTTGGACAAGGGGTGAAATTTTGTCAGCTTAAGTCTGTGTAGAGTTTGTGGGATATAGTGCAAGGTTTCTTGAAAGAAAAGGTGCTGCGTCAGTGGATTAAATTTGTTTTCTCATTTTGAATAATTTTTAGGGGTAAGAATAAAATTACTTCTTCCAAAAGTACTAATGTTGCATCACACTAGGAACTATAAGGAACACTGTAATCTGTCTGACAGAGTGCAACAGTTACAAATAACTGCTTAAACAAACAAAAAACCTAACTTAGACCTAAATATTCTTGGGCATATATGATTGTTCTGGAGACATTTGATTAATTTTTTAAAAAAATCATAGAATAAAATCACTTGCCCAGAAATTCCCTAACTGAATGTGCTGGAAGTAGGAGAATTTCCAATACAATACCCTATGTAAAATAACTAAAATATCTAAATAGATAAATAGAAATGTGTTGGTTTATGATCACACATAAACACAGTCATGAAATAAACACCTTGAGGTTTTGAGGAGTGGTTAGGATTATTAAATGCACTATTTCTATACATTTTTCTATATTTTAGAATAAGACACCCATCTCATGATAAACTCTAACCTCTGGAACTTTGAACACTCGGATTCCATAAAACAGATTTATGCTTCCAGGGAGAAGCTCTTAGTGTAGGCCTTGTTTTCAAGCCTGATTGAGTTGAAACATGAAGAAGACATCACCAGATGTCAGGCTCTCAGGTTTCATAGCTCCAATGCCAGCTGGAAGTTTCTGTACTCCCTTTGAATGACAGTGATAAGGATAAGGACGGTCTGATCTTTCTTATACTGATGAGCTGTTATGCAGTGCTTAGGACCAGATTCACAACAGCATAAAAAGTGTGAATCCTAATAAAATGAGAGGCCTTTCAATGCCTGTGTGATTTCAAGAATGAAAAGGCAGGACAAAGGCTTGTAAGTTAGAAGAACTGTCATGCTTGGCCATAATTCAGAAATGCAGAGTTTGAGCACTGTGGAACAGCTCACCTGGAAACAGATGCCTATGATTTCTCTTCATAATGAATTTTTGTGTGCAGGAGAGACTGCATCTCCAAATGTACAAATCTGTGAAGAAGTGCAGTGTGTTTAGTTGATTCTTATAAAAGAAAAGCCTTATTTGCATTCATCTAGAAAGCAAAAAAAAATTGTAATCCTGCTTCCTTGGCTCAGGAAACCTAAGAGAGCATGCGGTGTATATTACTGATTTTTGCATTGAGAACCAGGTATGAAGTCTTAAAAATGCATGTTCTGGGCATTATGTAAAATATCAAGCACATTTGTAGGCATGAGGAAAACAATTTTGCATATTCTAATGTTATAAACAACCACAGCTGTTTGGCTTCATTAATATATTGCCTGTAAAAAGTAGGTCAATATGCACTTGCTTTTTGTTCTGTGAGCCAGCTGTCAGACTAATGGATGTACATACATCGTGGGAGGTGTTCATCACAGGCCTAATTTCCCCAGAACTTATCGGGAAAACAAGTTCAGACAAGAAAAGTTTGAGATGGTGAAATACTATAACTTTTAGGATTTGGTGGAACATATGTCTCTGATTTGGGCAATTGCAACTTTTACTCAGGTCTCCGAGGGAAGCTGCTATTTCAGCCAGGTCTAAGATGAACCTATATTGTCATGAGAACAATGTGACTAGACAATGTGATTTATGGCAGGACAGATTGTTTTTTTCAAATATCTCTTCATCTTACTGTTCCAAGAGGGTTGGGTTATAACTTGAGTTTGCAATCACGTTTTCTTTTTTCTTGTTATATTTTGTTTTCAATGATTGTGGCATTTCACAGAGAATCTACTTGCAACTTTGTCTCTGGGACTTGTCAATAACTGCTGGTTTTGAACAACTCATGGTAAGATGCTGAACTTGACTCAGGAATTTAATGGAAGCTGTTTCCCTGTACATATGATCATAGCATAATGTCTCACATACCTTCCTCACTGAGAATATTAAAAATATGACACTGGTTTTGTGAGAACATGCTGAGACTAACTTTAAAACTAGGGGGAAAAAAACCCTGTTTCCTATATGGAATCTTGATTCCTTATATGTAAAGTGTGTGAAATACATTAATTTAGACATAAAGAAAGTATTACACAAATGCTGAAGTGGGCTGAATAAATAAATACATGAATATTAGATTAATGCCCTGGCTTTTCATCATGATTGCCACACCTTCAAAGTAGAAACATGTTCGTGTAAGAGGTGAAAGTAAAGGACAGTTACCGTTGCTTGTCTTCAAAATTTGTTCTTTTTCAGCCCAAGAGGGCTTCAGGAGAAATACTTGAATAGCTAAAGACTGAAATTTTCATCATGCAAGCTGTCTTAAAAATAGCTCAGCTGTTATTATACAAACTATTTTAAAATTACTTAAGTATTCATTAACTTGAATATAATATTTATTCTGTATTGTAGCTTGAAAGTAGAATTTTAAACCTCTGGGTACTAATGCATAGTTCTTTTCTCATTTCAAAGCCATAAATGCAGCAGAATAAAATTTTGAAGCATGTAGAAAAAAACCCAAACACAATATATGCACGTGACATAAACCATGAAAAGCCCAACTGTTTCTCAGTTTCTCCCACAGCTCAAGGGAAAATGTTTCTTGAAAGCGCTTCAGAATCTCAGTTTTTCAGTTGTTAATTATCTACTAATATATAGGTGTGTTTTGTTTTGTTTTGTTTTTTTTTTTATTTACATGCTTTTGAGTCACTCTAAGATATATCAAGGGTGGTGTTAATATGTGATAACACACACCACATGTTGGAAGCACAGGACTTCACCTTCTTTCTGACAGTGCTCACAAAGCATATGTTATCTCTCACTAACACTCGCCTCGTTGTCTCTCACTGCTAAACTGAATCGCACAATCAATTGCACATCACACGTGACAGCCCTGGGGCTTCAGCCAGTCCTTTTTTGACAGCTGGCTCTGGCTGTGAGGAAGCAGTCTATTAATAACTCCACATTATATTGAAGGACTTATTTAGGAGTCAAATAGAATTGTGAGCAAGTTCTCTTCAATTCAGTTATGTGGTTTGTAAGATTTTGACTAAAACAAACCAATAAAACTGTAAAACATGAAGCTATGGCTAGGAATTCATCTTTAACATGTCCTTGTGCAGACGGGCTAGAGTGAATAGAAATGTCACACTGCTGTCTTCTGGTATGGCTGAGAAACCTTGGCACAACAGGGAGAGCTCTCCAGGCTGCAGATACATTTCTTCTTTCTGTGAGGCTTCAAGCACACAGCTTTCTTGCCTTCCAGCCAGCCTGCAGGACTGATTTGGAGGCCACCAATTCTTCCCTCTCAAGTGTGATCGTAGTGAGGATGCCCTGCTTGTTTTAGGTGAAAATTTTGGAATAACAGCAGAGAAAATGAAGAGGCTGAGACTGGCTGGCTCAGGGATGTTTAGGCAGCAGGGACACAATGACTCTGAGGGAGAAACAAATCAGATAGCTAGGAGCTTCTATTGAACTCCTTTGGCATGTGAATTTGAGCAAAATATATGATTCATTCCTAAAGATTATGTTCATACTTGTACTGTTTTTCTAAATGTTTTTTAAGAAGTTGTGAAGTACTCCAAGCCACAGAAGAGAAGGGTAATGAAGAAGCTTGTTTTTCCCTTCAGAGATTAAATGGAACATGTATTGTAGCCCCCTCCCCCCCCCCTCCGCTTTTTTTTCCCTTAAAAAATACTTCAGTATTGAAATTATTAAACAGAATTAAAAACAAATTAAAGGGTAAAGCTCATAACTGGGAAAAGTTGAATTAGTTTAGAAAAACCCAGCAGAGAACTCCTCTGGTTTCAGATTAGATCTTACTTGAACAATCAAAATTTATGTCAAAATTCCTGTTACAAGTTATATGGGACAACTGTCCTTCCTAATTAAATCTGGAGTAACACAATAAATATACTTTTCAAAACTAGCTTAATAGTGATATAAAACTGACACACTATAACTAGTTCCTCACACAAGTCTGGATTTGAACACATAGAATTCATTCTTAACCGCTGTAGAGTTTCTAAATTGCTCAATCACTGGCAAAATATAGTGGTGGTAATGATTCTGAACCCCATGTGGTTTTATCTTTATTCTTCTTTTTTCTGAAGCATTTAATCTGAGTTATGCAACATTAATCCTGATATACGACTCCTGCAACCAGTGATTGAAAACTTTAAAGGTATTCTGTAAGCTTAAAGAAGGATGCATGAAAAACAGTGTGAATCTCCTTTTTCTGCCATCCAGAAATACTTATTGCCAGGCTAATATTGCAATGGAAAAAGAAAAAAAAAGAAAAAAGAAAAAAGAAAAGAAGAAAAAAGAAAAAAAGAAAAAAGAAAAAAGAAAAAAGAAAAAAGAAAAAAGAAAAAAGAAAAAAGAAAAAAGAAAAAAGAAAAGAAAAAGAAAAAAGCTAGAATCACAGATGAAACTGAGGGTTTAGTTTCAGCACCCCAACTGAAATATGCAAGGATGAATAATTTTCTTGAAATCTCAATTTCACAAATCCAGTATTACAATAAAAATTTTATTTAGGTGCATAATTGTTTTGAAGCTGAAACAATCTACACACATAGCTTTTGTAGGAGCAATCTTAAGATTTTATGGGAAAGAGACTGATTTTATCCTTTTCTATAGGCTAAAAACCAGAAATATTTTCCCCAAAGTTTATTTTGTGCTGCAAACCTGGGAAATGGTTTGAGTGCTTACATAGCAGTCCATTGCACAATAGCACCAGAGGCAGAAGTGTTTCTGGTCCATATAAATGGGGCCAACAATGGGGCATAGCAGACCCACATGTTTTTAGAGACCTACCTGGAGCTAAAAGGATATGAAGTGGTACAGGACAGAGACTCTGGGTAACTGAATTCTCAAATTAACTCTTGACAGAGATTGTCAGACACACGGGACTACTTAGTCTTGTTCTTCTTTTGAAACTTTTATTCAAAACTAATTTTTCCTGGATTTTTGAAATTAGTAGTATTGTCACAAGGATTTTATAACTTACCCTTGGAACAGGGCTATGCCTATAAAGCTACTGTCAATGACATCTTTAAATTTTTAAATATTTGTTACATCATTGTTTGCCCACAGCAATTTTCTGTGTCACGTTTTCATCCATGACAGTGACTCACCAGTTTCCTTCTAAACACATCAAAAATGTGTGCAGTTATTGCATGTCATTACCATTTTAGTTTATTTTAGCTAAGTTGAACATATCCAAATAAACACTTCCTGTGAAAACAGATTTCCACCTACTGAGTGCTGGAGAAATTTTTTCATCTCTTAAGCCTGAAGCAAGTGTACAAACTAAAAGGTCCACCTGGAATTTTCCAAATATAGTGTTGCTTTCAGATATGGAAACAAAGCTATCTTCATAATAAGAAGAAAACCAAACAGTAAACATGAGAAGAGGCTAGGAGAAAACATGATCTCTGTCAAAAGACCTTCTTGGATCTTTTCCATTTTTATCAAAATAATACTATCTGTTAATATTGCCTGGTCCTCATTAGGATGAGTCACTTAATGCACCAACAGGGTTTCTGTCACATTGCTGTTTTATTTCTGAAGGACTCTTGTATATAGTTTCCCCAGGAGGTATAACTATTATAGACATTGAAGTCATGTGGTTAAATGTATTCCCTGGAGATAAGCTCATTTTCACACTTGAAGAACCTGTGTATTTAGGCCAATATAGCCACCTTTCTGGAAAATAAAATTTCTTGTCTAAGCTACCTGGGTAACAACATTTACAGAAGAAAAAAAAAAATTGAAGTCTTAACCCCTTCTGCAAGCATTAAGCTGATGTTAATTTAGGACATTAGTGACCCCCTTTTTAATGATAACCCCCATTATATGAGCCTTTAAGTAACAAAAAAGCAAATGAACCACTCAGATGGGTGTAATGACCCTTGTACAGAAGAAAGTGAGCCCAGAAACCTGGGACCTCAAAGCTCTTTGCTCAGAGATATCTGATTGTCCTTTGAGCAGCCAGCTCTGAGAAGAAAGCGAAGGCTTCATTAGGGTTTATTTCATTTCCATTCATTATCTGTCCTAATGGAGATAGGAATTAGTGATGGGCTGCTAAATCTTTGAAAATCCATCATCTTCTCCTTTGTAGCTTGAAAGAAAAGGCTGTCTCGCAACATGTCCCCACTTTGTCTCCTGATGTGAAAGATTTATTGATGGTTGCTGAAGTTGCAAGTGGAAAAGGCAGAAGAAGGAATGGCAGGGCTTGCAGTTTTCTCTTCCCCTTCTAGAGGTTTTGTCTTCCTATTGTTCAGCTGAGAGGGGACTTTTGCAGCAATTAACTTTAACTGATCTCTCTTCCTCAAAAGATTAGACATTCAGCTAAGCATCATAAATTCTACTAGTTTCTTTTATTTCCTGATCTATTGTCCCACTTTCAGTGTGCAAACCATGTATGAAGGTACACTGAACTCACTAGTTATATATTTTACCATCAGACAGGGACCCTCATGAGGACCAAGGGGACAGTAAACAATTGTAGTATTTATGGGTATTTTAGTCTGACTTAGCATGTAGAAATCCACCAGGCCTGCATCCAGGAGGAACAGGGGCTATAAATTGGTGGACATTATTCCTACAAGATTGCAATAGGATTTTAGAATCAAAAATATTTGGATTGGTAGGGGCCTCTGGAGGTCATAGCCCAAACTCCCACTGATACCAGAACAGCTTCCAAGCTAGAATGCTTTCCACAAGGTTGCTTCTATGAGATTTGAAAATTTCCCATGGATTTTTCCACAAACCCTCTGAGTGCCTTGTTCCAGTATTGCACCTCTCATTATTCCTATCATTTTCTTATATTCAAGCAGCAACTTCTTACTGTCACTACTAATGCTTTCATTGTACTGCTCTATCTTCTCTGCAATGACTCTTTAGGTAGTTGAAGGCTTTCTTTAGGGCAAATAAAACCAATTATCTTTGTTGCTGTTCAGCTACTCTATGGTCCTGTCCATAACCGTTTTAGTTATGCTTCACTGGACTCTGAAGTTTCTTGATGAGCTGGGAGAGTTGAAATTGGATGAAGGGTTCCAGATGAGATCTTGTAGATGCCAAATAACCCTCCATCAATTTACTGGCAATGCTTTTGCTGATGCAGTCCAGTATGTGGTTAGTCTATCACTTGTAAGGGCACACTGGACACCCCCAGCCTAGAACCTCCCAGGCCCTTTTCTTCATAGCTGCTACCCACCCAATCAGTCCACATTCCATACCAGGTCATGGGTTTATTTCTATCACAGGTGCAAAGTGTGCATTTGCACTTGTCAGACTTCATGAGATTCCTGCTAGCATATTTTTCCAGTGTATTAGGATCTCTCTCAATGGCACACTAAACCCTCCAGTGTATGAACAGCTCCACTAAACTGGGTGTCATGCCAAACATTGCTTCTAAGTCTCCTGATGTCCAGGTCACTGATGGAAATGGAAAATACTATGGAGCACTATATTCTCCTGAAGGATAATATTTATAACCCTACATCAATGCAATATCTATCAGAGACAATGTCCCTGGTCCTTGCATGGGGATTGGACTAGAAGATCTTTTTAGGTCACTTCCAACACAAACTGTTCTATGATTCTATATCCACTGCTCTCCCCTATGCACAGTCTCAGCCATTTTAAGGCACCTGGTGTTTGAATATCTTGATATTGATAACAGTTGGATTATTTACTCACTAGGGTACCAGGAATAACTATAATTAGTTCTTTTGTTGGGCTGAGAAGAACATGCTGCATTGTTGAGATTGTTCCACAGTTCTCCTGTTCGAGAGGCATTTTAAAATACCAAATATATTAGAGAACTTTAAACTGATTCTTGTACATTTTCTTGGCCACCTGCATAGCTATATAGAAAAAGAGTGTTCTTGAAGAAAGAGGGCCACTGCAAAACCAGTCACACTGTCACACCATGAAGAATTCAGTAGAGCTTCAGTGGTATTAGGAAAAAGTACATTTATTTTTTTCAGCAAACTCTTTGATGCTTCTCCTGAAGAGTACTTGAAACTGTAATTACCATACCATGAATCTTTTTAATTTATGCTGATATTAAAGATGGAAGTGTTAAGAAATATTCTGGAAGGGGCACAGGGAAACAATGAAGAGATTAGAGAGTCATGGCCCTACAAGAACATACTGGTGAAAAGTATTTCATTTTATTGAAAAAGAGATGCTACAAGGAGGCTTTCAAGCGTTCCTCCTCATCAAAGGAAAGTTAAAAGCCTATGAATGACACAGAGGATTTTTTTCCATAGTTTAAAAATCTTTTAGACTTCTGCAAGGCTCCTTACAATTGAAACCTATTCTCCTTTTCACCACCACCCTTTTGAAGATAATTTGCTTGGTTTTGCTCTCTTCAATTTTTTTTTTTCCCCTTAATCAGATATTCATGTTACTATGTTATATAGGAAGTGCTTGAGCTTGTAGAAAATATGTCAAATGGTGTAATGGTGCAAAAACCATTCTGCCCTTTCTAAAGCACCATGAACATGCCATGCCCAGTCTTCCAGCTACACAGTGAATTGCAGTTAAGGACAAAATCTATTTAACTGTGTCATTATTTTAACGTTGTGCATATACACACTAACGAGCATGCAGAGTCAGTAGCTCCACAGTTTATGACAGCGTTCTAGAGAGGCTGCACTGTAATGACCTATGATGTGGATTAGTTGTACTGTTCACAGCTACACTTTGGAAATCTGGCCTACTTTATATTGTGCTTCTTTTCAAGCCCTTCTGTCTCTGAGCGGCTCCTGACAGTTCACCTCCTGTTTGCCAAATCCAGAACCTGAAAATCAGGAAAATTGCTATTCCCTTCAGAGATTTACTCTATAGAATAATTTAATACATTTTTTCTCTTCCTTTTTTTTTTTTTTTTTCTCTCCAAAAAGCTCTTACTCTTTTTTTTTTTTTTTTCCTTCCATTTCTAAAATTTTAAATACCTATTCAGTTGTTTCTCTGATAAGAAGCTAACAAGCTAAAATTCCCCAGCATGCTGTGGTTGCAAGCTACTTAATGAAGCTCTCAAGCCCTCCAGAAATCAGCACTGTAATAGGATTTTGAGTTGGCTGGCTTTTTCCTCTCCTTTCCCTTGAAGCAGTGATACAAGGATGTCTACTGGAACAGAGCTGAAGCATGTGATGAGAGCAGCTGTTGGCAAAGAGAAGGAGCAATAAAATCCCTAAATATTCAGGTACTTTTCCAAAACATAAACAGAATTTGAAAGAATGTCCTTTGCACAAAAAGAAAATTAGGATATTTTCAGTTACAAAGATTCAGGAACAAAGATTTTATGACCAATCGTGAGCTTTTTGGTTCACAACACAGTAGAATGTACAGCATATAGATGAACATCAAAAGCTCCCATAGGCCAAGTCTTTTTTTTTTTTTTTTTTTTTTCATCATAACATATTGATAAAATCTGCTTATAAATTTAAGATATCTCACACAATGTATGGAGTTGCAGAAAATACAAACAAAGTTTAAAAATGTGGGGGTTAATATTAATGGATCCTTGAGTTACTTGGCTTTGGGAGCTGTTTATATGGTAAGAAACAGAGCTGCTTTGACTAATTTGCTGTTGTGGAGTTAAGCAAAACAATGGCCGCCTCATGGTTTTATTATGAATACACAAACTAATTTCCAAATGAACACTTACCCATGAAGTAATGCCATAAGCAGGTATGTAATGCAAATTCTGCAGAGGTCCAATCTGTGTTGCAGTGACCAAATCATGCACATGTGTGAAGGAATTGGAAAAGATGGTCTCTAAATTTTTACACGCTCTATTTTCCTTTACTTCAGGGAATTTTGAGTAAACATCTGTCCTTGGATATAAGAAGGAATGGAAATTCTGAGTACATTTGTTATCTAAAGCTTCAAAATGATTTGCTGAAGCAAATAAATTTAATTGTCAGGATTATTTGTTAAATATTACATCTCTCAGCAGAACTGTTGACACCAGGTATATTTCCTGTAAAAGAATTCCTGCCAAATTCTGGGGTCATGGGTTTATTTCTATCACAGGTGCAAAGTTAATGACACAGTTAAACAGATTTTGTCCTTAACTGCAATTCACTGTGTAGCTGGAAGACTGGGCATGGCATGTTCATGGTGTTTTAGAAAGGGCAGAACGGTTTTTGCACCGTTACACAATGGTTCTTTTCTGTGGGAGTGGTGAGGCACTGGAGCAGGCTGCCCAGAGAAGTGGTGGATATCCCATCCCTGGTAATGTTCTAGGGCAGGTTGGAAGGTACTCTGAGCAATCTGGTCCAGTAAAAATTGTCCTTAGAACTAGATAATCTTTAAGGTCCCTTCCAAAGCAAACTGTTCTATGACTCTATGAGAGATGTGATAATCTCCAGTCTCCCAACAGCATCATCTTGAATTGGTAATTTTATTTTCAAGTTTGCTATTGCTATACCATGCCTCTGTCCCTATTCCTGGAAAGGGGACTGAGTTTTTCTCTTTGGGTGGCTGGCAGATGTTTCAGAAAACTATGCAAGCTTTGTTTTTAGACAATGTAGACAATGCAAAGATTAAACATTAAAAACTTCTTAAGTAAGTTTTGTGTGGTTTGTCTACTTTTACAGCAGGAGACAGTTTTTGACCTTGAAAGATAATTGCACAAATTCACTTCTATTAAGGTCCCTCCCCACCCTCCCAATAATTTAATAAGTATAGGAGCCTGATAAATAAAGCGTGTAATGTCAGTGTTATGAAACTTTAATCATTGGTCATTATAGTAGAACAAAGTAATTTAATAATTGCTCTGTGAACTACCATTAAAGCATGTTAACTAAGTGCTGCTAAATGCTCAACATCTGAAGAAATGTGCAATATCTCTCCAGAGCACAACAGTCACCGAGTCTATGCTGCAAAGGGAATTTCTCCAAAGGACTTATGGGTACCCCAGATTCTAATGCAGGGATGCCAGCTAAATCAAGGCAAAGCGAAAGGATTGGTTTCCTGGACATCAGGACTTGGGTTAGCTTTACAAATAACCTGGCAGCAGGTACATCCTATAAGCTGCTGGAGCAGAGCCAGACCTCTGGGTTTGCATAATGCTCAGCACAAAGGCTATTTCTTTACTGTCCCTAATGTATTGCAAAATGTAGTGATATCCTCTCTCATGCTGTGCTGTGTTAGATTACAGGCAGAGTGATGGGCTGACCATTCCTTTGATAACCCAGCAGCCTAGTAGGCACCTGGTCACATCCCCCAAAAGCATGTGTGGGGCTACAGATATAATTCATGAGGCTCTTTCTTAATCGTTCTGTTGGGTGCCCTTTTCTGCGAAAGTGCAGAGCGAATCAAGAGAAACTGAAGTAGAGATTTTGTATGGAATTCTGAAATAAAATATTCAAGTATATCTAATGCAATTTTTAATTCCAAAATTTTATACTTCTGGTCTGTAAGCAAACCTGCTGTATGAATCCTTAATGTGGGAGGACAGATAGAGATAGTGCTGAAGGCATTCTTGCCCCTGATATATAGCAGCTGTGTTAATTACCAAAGAGGGGGAACAGCCTTGCCCTCACAGCTATGGATGTAATAAAAGAGTGAGTTAGCTGGTAGGGAGTCAGCTGGAGTCTGCTGGCTGTGCTATGAGGAGAAAGGGACAGCAGGTCATGCAAGGGACAGAAAGGGTAAGATGTTCTATGAGGGACAGACATGGTGGCTATGCTTGGGACAGGAAAGAGTGAGCTGGAAATGCAGAAGGAAGAGAGAAGCAGGAGAGAAAGATCTAAAGCTGCACGTAGAAAAGGTATGAGAAGCTTTTAGATGACAAGATGCTGATGCTTGAAGCCTTCTTTGGTGTCAGTCATACCTCCACTGTCACCATAACTTGAGGTCACTATTGCTTTTTGCCTATGTTTTGCTACCCTAATTCTGAATATTTCATGCTTGCATCTGATTTTTAGCTATTACATATCATCCGACAGACTTGTGACCTAAGATGTCTGCCACTTATTTTTAGTGTATGTTTAAATGCAGTGACCCATTATGCACAATTGATAAAGAAATATGGTAGTTGGGATATGCATAGGTCATATCCTGATAATCCTTTTCCGTAAAGCAAACAGGGTAAACAAGATCACACTGGAGAGACCAGGGAACAGATGTGATATATAGATATATGATAATAAGATATATAGATATGTGATAATAAGACTGAAAAACAAAAAGACAGACTCATGGTAGACAAAAGTAGAGATTCTCTCCACTGTGGTTTATCAAAAGTGTTCATTTTCCCCCCCTTGATTATTTTTTTTTATTTCCCAGCAGGCGGTACCTAGATTATTTGTCAGTCTTACTAGCATTTGCTAATACCTCATAACTGTACTAAGGCCCTTTTCAGAATTTTGGAATAAGTAAATATATTTTGGAAAAAAAAAAAACCTCCTATAGTTGATTTTCACCATGGAGAGATTACCTTAAGGATCCCTGTTCTTAACATGACCCATATTTTCCTCACCCTTACATCTTGCAATAAAATCAAAACTTGATCTTTGAGCTTTTATCAAAAAAAAAAAAAAAAAAAAAAAAAAAAAAAAAAAAAAAAAGCCCCAAACAGATTTGAAAAAAGCAACCAGATAATTATCTTTTGTGCAAAAGAAAGACTAGGATGAAAGAATATCTCTAGAAAGTAAATCTCTCCCCTGCATTCATTTCTCCCAAAGCAACATTTCTGGTATAAAGATGTTGAATTAGGTTATTTCTTCAAGAAAAACATGTTCTGCTTTGAAGAAAGCGGAGCTACTCTACTTTCTTTAGCAAAGTCTTTATTAATTACCTGCCCTTAATAAACACTTGAAAAGTGAGTGTAAAAATGCATGCGTTTCTGAGCAGTTAACACATTGATATCCAGACAATGATGTCTAGAGCAGTAACAAAAAAATATTTCAAGGCATTCTGAAATAATATCTATTTGGACCACATATTTGATTATTACTGGCTATGAAGTTCAGATTAAAAGGGCTGCATTTTAACATCCTTATATTGAATATTCCCACTGAGGGTGTTGGCAAAATGGGACTAGGAAGCAGTTACTCATCTTCTGATCTGTACGGCCATTAAATAAGAAGCAACAAATAGCTGATAGGCTACAAGAGACAAGAAATTGAGGACTGAATATGCACTACTGCTAACACTCTGGTGTACTGGTTTACATTTTCTTCTACAATTTACTGGTCCCATCATTAAAATTATAACAACAACAAAAATTAATACAGTAAACTACCAGTGGTTTGCTTCTTAAATATGAAGACTGGGGTAAGAATAAGGATATCCTAAACACATAAACACAGTGAAATAACAAATCAGACAAACAGGGGCCTCATATTGGCATGAAATATATATTAAATAATCATGTAAGTATTGTGACTGGCAGGTAAAAGTCACAAGACTTTGGGTGAAGTTGCTTTCTATGAACAAAAAGAAAAACAGAAGGTCCTGAGTATATCTATACAACCAGAAATTTTCTAAGTACAGAATGGTTGCAAGGTTGTGCATTTATGTTCTTTCATGAAGTGCTAAAACCGGTATAAGTCACTGCTGAAAAAGAAACTAAACTCTAGATAAAAGTCTTCCGTGTAACTTTCCCATTACATGTCATAGACTAAATAAAGGAAAATCTAATGGAAATACCCTGAATCTGAAAAAGACAGTAGGGGAGAAATTTCTGGCAAGTTCTGAAGTGCATGGTTTTCAGTGGACCTGGCGTAGGCTTAAGTGTTCAGGTCGTTTGTAGCGGTCTGAACAGATGAAAGGTAATTATCATTTGCTGGAGGGAAATAAAGTGTTTGCATTAGATTTCTGTGTTTCATCAAATTCATAGAAACAAAAAGCTGTGTAATTTTCTGACCATGAGGTTTAGGCAGGTTTGAACTACTGTTTTAAGGACAACAGTTTTCTTAGTTTCTGATATGAATGTTAAATGTCTCAGGAACTACCCACTAGAGTTCTTACTCTACAGAAGTCAGGTTTCTGATTGCTTAATTTTATTCCTTCAGTGTTTTCTGGAGGAAACATTACATCAGTATTCCCACACTGATTCCAGCCTCCATACCAAACTACGATTTGTTAACTTCTTTTCAGTGAAAAATGTTGTGCTTCTCTTTTTATTAGTTTATTTATAAGAAACAGAACTCAAGCAGTGTCTTTGCCCTGAACAAGTTTAAAGTTCCTGACAATTTACCTGTTATTATACTCCACAGACAGTGAATATGTAAGTAATGGAAGAGCAAGTATTTGGGGTGTAAGTGAATCTTTGATTCAATTTTTGTTCTGGATAATTAATTCTACTATTAATTGACCCTATATATTATAATCAATTATAATTGTGCAACAGATAAAATTATTATTGACCTTTGTGGATTTGTTTATGGCTTTTAAGTAAGGGTTATTTGCAATTTTGTACTGCATGGATTTTTTTTTTCCCGATACATAGATCAGTCAGCAGCACTTCGGTGTTGAGGTGGAAAGAGTTTGTGAGAACACTCCGTTTTGGTTCTGGTCACAGCTGGCATATTTATGGGCCAGTGTGGATGTAGCTTAAATGAGAATGTGTGTTACAATAGCCTAAATAGTTAAGACAAACAATGCAGTAAATGTCATCTAGAATTATAACTATCCAAATGTCCTAAAAAGACAAGTATATCCTGGGCTCAGTGTGTTTTTCACCTTTCTGCCAACCCCATAATCTCCCTTTCACACACCTTTTATTATTGCAATTACGGGGGGTTTGTGCATGAAGAAAACAATGCCAAGACAGAAATACAGCATGGGAAGAAATGTCAGCTACAGAAAGTTGATTACAGATGCTTTGTTTACTATTCCTTGCTTCCCTTTTACATCAGTGTTGTTGCTATCCTTTCTTAAATGTGCTTCCAGGTATTGATGGCAAAACAGAACTGTCACTCAAAAAATACAGCACAGTCACATGAAGCTTAATCACTTTTTTTGGTTTGTATTGTTTGCTTTTGTTTGGTGTGTGTGTTGTCATCGTTGTTGCCTCCTCCCAAGCTGAAACAGTGAACTGTGTCTCAGGAAAGTTTAGAAGTGAATTCCATTAAGTTATAATTACCTCAAGGTATCACTTCTTGCAGTAGGGTTTATTCTTTGATTTGTCTGGAATTTAATTTGACGAGCACTGATCTGCAGACATTGTTAAATTCCTCAACACAGCTATTTCACAGCTCTGCTTCTCTTTCATTGGCATCAACAAAGCACTTTCAAAAGATCTATGATAAGTTCAAAACATTTGACAGTTTTTTATACATTTATATAATTTTGAACTTGTGTAAATTTTAAAACAGGATGCAGGGCACACAAACTTGTTCCTATTCTTGAGGAAAATTCTGTCTCTCTCTCAAATGGTAGAGTTCCTTTCTTACAGGAGAAGCTCATTAGCAAACTGTAACTCCTGTTACAGTTTTGGGCTATGAGTCATTCCAGCTCTGCTGTGCCTGCATCCTTCCCTCCCTTGTGTACAAAATGGGCATGCACTGTTAGTTTTACTGCAAAGTGATTTCTGTGCCTTGAAAACCTCCTAAATTCAGCTTTAGGAATTTGAAACATTACTCTGAAGCATATTCAGTATCAAGAGTCTTATAGTCTGTCAGTGCTTCCTGGCTGAAATCTGGAATGTGCAGTTTTACTATGGCAAGCATTCCTTCATCATGGATTCTTTATATAATATGTGCACAACCTACAGTTAATGGTGTGGAAATGTTTTATTGCAACTTCCTCCTTTAAGTAGATGTGTTTCTAAATTATTTTGCCTAAAGCATCTGTTATGCCTCCTGTATCTCATTCAGTGTTAAATCCCCCTTTCATTTAGGCTCCAAACACTATCAAGTATATAAAAAGAACCTCATCTTGCTTAGTGCTTCCTTACCCTATTTTGTCAGACTTTTGGTGAGGCATACCTTGCAGTTACCCAGTCACTTTAGATGATTTAAACTCTAGTGAGGGTACATAATGTGAAAATAGAAGAATTAATATCACCATAATCTGACCATACAGTGTACTGAAATTCAATAACAAACTAGCAAAGAATTGAAAGAAAATTACTTATAAGCCAGAAAATCCTCTTTCTCCTTCTGCTGTGATCTTAACATTGTGTCCGGCAGAGAAGCAGGTTGTGCTATAATGTCTTCAGTTTCATCACAGTAAACGAGAGTCCCCTTTGAAGTTCCTTCATCAGAGTTTTCTTTTCTTGGTCTTATATTTTACTTCTTGCAGGCAGTTTTTCCCCTGAAGCTTCAAAATCTTCAGACAGCTTTAATTCTTTCCTGCCCAACATGTAATCTACTTATTCCTTCTCTGATTGTAACACCAAATTAATGTGTGGTTTTACTTAGAAAAGTAAACATCTCTTTGTTGGGCAAAGTGTCATTCCTTGCACTTGAAAGTCATTTTGCGAACTCCTTGTTTCAGCAAAGGATAAACCTATCTTCTTTCTGTTGGTTCACTCAAAAATTCAGAGTGAAACATATTTTATCCTGGAAATTCTGGCATTTTGCATTTTGTTTTACATATTAACAGTTTCTACATGCAAATGATAAATCAGTGAAACTTACTGCTGGTTCTTAATCTCAGTGGGAATGAACCATTTTGACATTAAATGAGCTAGGAATTAATTGCCTTTGCCCTCCTTTGCCCTAAGTGTACTGTGATAGAATGAATAGGTCAAATACACAGCCCGGCTCCTACTAAAGTGCATCAAACTGCAGTGATCAGGTACAAATAAATTAAAAAAAAATCTTACCCTGGACTGAAAGGAGATCTTTATTTTTTAAAAAATAAAATAATTTGGAAGTTCAGAAAATCATTTAGGCAGTTGTTGCACTTTTTTTCTAGTGATCTGATGCACCAGTTGTTTTCTTTCCACTTGCTGCTTTATTTTTAGTATTTTGGAAAAGTATTTAATTTTGGGACAACCAGGAAGGATTACCATTTTGCCTGAGACAGCTAGAGCTGGAATGATAAATTAGTTTGGTCACAAATCAGATTTTTTTTTTTTTTAATAAATCCCCCAACTTCTGATATCAGGAGTTAACAAAAGTTGTGCAATTTTTTATTTGTTGGATCAGTCTTTTGGTCTGGTTCTTGATATCAGATAATAAGTTTTTTAATTTTGTAAATATTATAGAAAAATGGAATCTTTACACAAAGGAACAAAAAAGACAAATTATTTGCAAAGGATACTGGACTGGTGGCAAGTAGTTTTTATTCAGTGACAGATGAGTAAGCAGGTTTTCATTGGAATTCCACTCTATGAACGAGGGTCTTTTGTTTAATAAAAGTTAATAGTTCTAGATATGTACAATGCAGAAGAAACTGCTGTACTCGTGAGCTTGGATTTTCCTTTCAGTGCTTTACAAAACCAGTGTATTGCTTGCTATCTGGTTATGCTTGTTGTATTTGTAAGCCATAATCTAGAGCTAATGCCTGAGTAATGACGGGTGCCTTTGCAGTGAGGAGGAACATTTGTTCAGTTCTGGTTCAATTTTTCAGAGCTGAGAAGGTAAAGGAAATCTAGCAATAAACTGTGATCCTGCTTTGTTTACTCCACTTATTTTGGATTGATTTTTGTTATTCAGAACAACGACAGACATGTTATGACACACTTTGTTGAGTATGATACCATTTGAAATGAGTTTGTCTTCATACAGAACTTTCTGTTTCCCATGTCCCTAAAGCATTTTTGATCAATTATGTTGCATTAAACTAGGCAATACCAGTAAAGGTACATTGAGAACACAACCCTAAACTGCACAATATATGATGCGAGTATACAGTATCTTTCAGATCATGATAGGCATATTTTGCCTTCACAAGCATATACTGGCTTAGGTGGTATTCGAGAATGAAGATTCTTTGAAGATAGACAATATCATAAGTGCATTTTAAGGGGAGAACATGAAAAAATGCTCCGAAAGGGTGTAACTGATCAAAAAGATCCCACTTGTAAATGTTAAGTATTGTACAGAAGATTTGTTGAGGAGCTTGGTACTGGAATTAAAAGAAAATAGTAGAAGGTTACAGCCATGAGTTAAATACTGGGCTGCATTTCATGTACCGTATTATGGTATGACATTATAAATATTCCCTGTCCAAATCCTGATTCAGGCAGTCTATGAGTTTAAAAATTCAAACCTCTCTCCTAAATATCCAGAGTATTACTTTGTCCTACTGCTTTTTTCTCTTTATTTCTGGTTACCAGTCATGTTTGTTTAAACCTTGGTTGTAAACTTTGATGGAAATGAACAATCAGGCAGAAAAATCTGTTTTCATTTTAATCAATTGCTATTATACCATAGTCTCTAACTTTTTGTTCATCACTGGTTGATGCTTTTTGTTTTCTTATGTCATGCAGACTTACTACTTGATAGGCATAAATTGACTCAATGGCATTTATGCTCTCTTGATCTCTTCAAAATATTTTGACATTTTCAATGATATATGAAATTCTCAGATCATTCTTCTTTAATTTAATGGATTAGAGTCAGTTTAAACAATAATAAAGCTTATACTGCACAAATATTAGCTATATTGTGGAGAAGATCAGAATTATTTTCCGATTAAATCTCTTACCTTAGTCTTATTATATAGATGTTTTTATAAACACTGACATAGTTTTTTGGGGGGGATTTGTCAGTTGATTTTGTTATTTGGGAATTTTTTTTTTTTTTGGTATTACAAGCATTACATTTAGGCTTATTTGGTGGGATCATTTAATATTCAAAATCTACCTTAGAAGTGATTCAATGATGATATTTAGTTCTCCACAGGAATAATATTTTAGTTTTTTATTTTTCTGTCAATCAGCTTAACTCTGCTGGCTCCAGTAAAATTATGCTAGCTTACACTAGTAGAAAGTATGGCACATTATGCAAATCTTTTAGTGGCAGTCTCCTTTTTCATTATTATCCACCCTTCTTCCCATCCCCTTTTTCCAACCCAAATAGAAGTTATTAGCTTCCCTCATACACTCTTTTTATTCCCCTTACCCCAAACCAAGTTTCTTCTGCTGTGTTTCCTATTAATTACTGTTTTTATGAGGAACCTTTATTACATCACCTTATTTTCCACCTTCAAATACTTTTGTCAACTTTGCTCCCTATTTTGCTCACTAGCTGTGCATTGTTACAGCCTTTTTTTTTTTTTTAACACCTATTTGCTTATTGTCCTGTTTTATAGCTTTTGCTGGTTGTCTCTTGCTGTATTCACAGTGCATAGGGTCTTGAAACAGAAAACTATGTAACAATTTCTTTGGTTGGGTTTACAGAGCTGTCGGGGGCTTACCCCAACATTGAGGTGGTTTCAGGGTCCTTGCTCCCCTGCACAGCTCCGAGCCGAGCCGAAGGAAGAGACGGAGTTCTCAGGTTTAGATTTTTCAAGGTTGCATACTTCGTTTATTGTTTCTTATCTTACAATTTTCTCGGAGTCCGACAAGATGTTCGCAGCTGCATGGATTCCTCACGTCTCCCCCCGAGCTGGGCTGTCCTTATCTTTTATACTAATTACTACGTATTTCTTGTTTACTATTTCTTACCAATGTCTATCACTATTACTAAAAAGGTCATCTTTACTTTGACCCAATCCTCACTAACTACTTTGTGCCACGTCAATGCAGCAATGGAGTGAGGGAAGGAGAAGGAGAAGAAGAAGGAGACAACGCCCCAGGTTCTCCATCTTGTCCCCATTCACTTCAATGCTAGGAACCTAAAACTACTATTTTCTCATTCTGTGATAAGCTAAACTACTATTTTTCACATTCTTGTGGCCTGTAAACCTTCTCTCAGTGTAGGAAGTTTTTCCCATGGGCTGAAATCAAAGCCAGTGTCTCTCTGAGCTCTGGGCTGGGGTCCCAGACCCCCCTGCCCAGGTCCCTGACCCTCCAGGGCAACCAAAGGAATGCCCTGGACTCCAACACAGAGCAAGTTTGCATATGAGAGTTCTCACATGCTAGGCCATATAGATACGCTACTGAATTTGCTCAGTGTGGCAAATTCATAATTCATGACCAGAGTGCACCAGAAAAAAAAAAAAAAATTGTAGAAATTACACAGGAAAATGAATGCTGGTGTTCTTTTTCCTATTTTCCCTTTTTTCTGTATTTTAATGAGTTTAGGAATTTCTCCAAAATAATTAAGTATTTCCGTATATGTAACATTCTATTTAAAAGGGTTTATTTAAAAGGGTTTTGTGAGTCAGTAAACTCACTACCTTCCAGTAAGAACTTTGTAAAATTTTCATATTCTTGCCTGAATTTCCCCCAAACTTGGGACAAGAAGACAAATAAAAAGGGAAGAGTTAATAAAACAGATGTCTGTGCAAATATCGTACCAGACCTTGGAAATGTGTTCATATTTCTGTTTAGCACTGCCATTGTTGTTATGAAGACTAGAGAGCATAATTCCATACCTTTTTCATTTTATACTTTTCTGTGTTTTGATAGGTCCAACAGACTCCTGCACTGGGACTTGTTGGCTTTTTTTCTCCTATGTGCATAAGTATGCAATGTTAATATTTGAGACAGGTTATGTTTTCACTCTCCTTCAGCACTACTGCCTGTGATTTCCTAAATAATTTATTTCTGATTTATGTTCTTGAGACACTCTTGATTTCAAAAGATTCACAACTCAATCCACTCTAGCAGCATATTTGCATGGAGAAATATTCTATTTTTCAAAAATACTTCAGCAATGAAGTCTTTTGTTATGTCAAGTTCTCTATAAATCAGTAAGCAACTTTGAATTGTAAACATTTTATTTGGAAAATTAATTTAATCAATGGGGTTCTTTAACTATGGGAAATTTAAATGTCAGAAAATATGCTTCATGGATGCCTTTAAACTCCTCCTTTTAATAAAGTCTCCAAGCTTACTGCTTTTCACTATATAAACAGAAAATTGAAGCGGTGATGAAAATATATCACATAGTCTGTACAAAGCAAATCCAAACCAACATTTTTGCTTCTTCAGAACTTTGAGGGGTTTTATTATTAATTAGGCCCTCAAATTATAAATGTTTATGCAGATTTCTAAAGCTTCATCAAAGATCCTTACAGCATAATGCAATTAAGTTTCAGTTGATTAGGCAATTATAAATAAATGAGATTTTTTTTCCGTGTGAACAACGCACACAGATAAACTGGTTTGTGGAACTAATATGATAAAAGGAGTTCTGTGGGAGGGTTGTCACATGTATTATGCAAACTTAGAAAATCCTTGGAATGTGGAACTTAAAACATTCTGTTCACCCTCTGGCATCTATTGATTTTTTGATAGGGAAAACCAGATAAGATGTAAATTATGGCCCTTTTTTTTCCTCTTTAAGTCAATTATTCACCATAAGTCATAGCTAGAAGATATTTGCATGTTAAATTAAAGCTTAGTTGTGGAAAAAAACCTGTGCTTTGTACTCAGAAAACATTTTAAATAAATCAATGGCATTTATGAATATGAAAAAGTAATAAATGCATATTGTTTTTTCAAGAGATTACTGATGAATGACAATGTTCTAAATTGGAACAGACTTAGTTTCTTTAAGGTATTTTAAAGCTTTAAATACTTAATGTAGAACAATGATCTTCTAACTTTAAAGTAGACTCTGCAGAAAATAGTATGCACATTTCTAATCTTGCTGCTATTATTTCTACAAGAGACAAATGTGTATGTAGAGCATGCAACCTAAAAAGTGTCTGAATATGCAGGCCATATGCTTATCCTCCTTAATATGTTCTACAAGACATACATTTATTTCAAGACATTGTAATCATTTGACACCAAATGTTGCATGCTGAGCAGAGCATAACTGAGCAGAAGTCTGAAAAAGAAGAATGTTTATTAATATATATATATTTGATAGATATTAGAGATGGCATGCAACCAGGTTTTGGTAATGAAGCATCAAATGCTTTCCAGACATATGACTTGTAGAACTACACTAATTAATGTCTTATATCTTACAAATAATGCTGCCCTTGTGCCTTCAGTTATGCTTTCACCACATTCTGTGAGCAAAATGAATACAAGGGGATTATTTAGATGAAGCACATATTTAAAGATTTTGCCAGGGTGCATTCAGAGGCTTTTTCCTTCTAGAATCCAGCCTAATTCAACACAGGACTCATTTGCCTAAATTAAGGGTTAGATCTTTTTTGTGAATGGGAAAACACTTTGAGAACTGAACTTGATTTTAATGTCACTAGTATTTCATTCTAAATGAAATAACCTTTCTAATCTCTCTGGTTTCAATTTATTTTGACATTAACAAGAAATTTATCCTGACCAAAATGAGACTTAGCTTTTAGTTTAGTTTTTAAAGAAGTGAATATAAGGAGGTGCAATTCCATGTCTATATGCCACTAATTTATTTTGAATATGGTGACTCAATTAAACCATTTGAAAAATCAAAGATAAGTCTTACTGAGTTCTGTTATAATCCATGGCTATATATATGACATATATAGGTATTTGTTCTCCAGGAATTTGTTGAACCCATTTCTCTTTGTCACATCCTTATCATTTCACTTAAAGTAGAAGGCAGCACATATAGACTTTATGTAGCATAATATACAGTGATGTACAAATATACTAGAAAGAGAAGTTCATTCTCAGTTTCATAGAAAATATAATTTTTCCCCTGTTTAAAAAAAATAATGAAATACACATCCCTGGATTCTTTGTGGATTTTTTTCTAAATGACCTTAATATTTCCTTTAGCTAATATTAATGTATTAAACTAGGACGTCAAAACTTTTAAATCTGAAAGCTGTTTATGAAATTATTTTATTTTAAAAATGTTACTAAGAAATATTTTGTTCCCAAAGTATTCCAACAGTGATCCATGCTATTAAATTGTTTTTTCTCTTATGCCAAATTACAACTATAGCCACATTTTCCTAATGCATATTACTTTTTGATGGACTTCTAACTTTCAATAGAAAAGACATTTATTGGAAAAATGTTGGAGAACCTATTCTGTATATATGAGATACAAGTTCCTCTCATACTGACAGAAAATTAAGGGATCATTTCTTAGGGATGAATACACAGGGGAAAATGAAGAATCCAGGCAGAAACACTGATATTTTGGTTTTGATTATTTCATCAAGAACTTGGAGCACAATGCTCATTGTTTATGACAAATCACAGTCTATTTCTTACCTCAGGTTATAAAAATTTAATTACCCAAATATTCTTTCGTTGATTTAATATGTTTCCATATTGGCAAAGGGTTCAGCAGTATATTTTCCGGCCCATTTCATAGTTCAATTTTGGATGGGTCTAGTGGCAGGATTTCATTCTTCTTTTCAGCTACTGAATTGATCTTGCCATCTTAAATGTTTCTTAATGGTCATTTAAAATGCAATTTGTTTCTTTACAGCTTTTTAAATGCTGTTTGAATAGTACTGATATTCTTTTATCATATGAGGATAGGCAGCACATTATAACAAAAGGAACTAGCAATTTATAGCAAGATATGTTCAGGCTTGATCAGTGGTCTCATCTTTTAACTGACTTGCTAACAGTAGTTACGGGCAATATTTGCATTTAAATATCTGTCTCCATCCATCTCTCTCTCTATATATAATGCCATGAATCCTTCAGTGATGACACAGTAACAACAAAAAACCTGTCAAAAATGGCGAAATGAAAAGTTTAATCTTCATTAACTCTGGAAGCATGGTGTTCATAACAAATAATTCCTTAAGTTATTATTTTAAATGGATGTATTACTTTAATGCCATTTTAATCCTTCTTATGTGACCTTTTGAATCTCCTATTTAATTGCTCTCACCTGAGCTCTGCAAAAGCTGTTAGAGTGCTGTAAGGAAGAAGGTGGGAAAAAGTGAGAATAGAGCTATAAGGGTGTTTGGAACCGTTCTAACCCCTGTTTGAATGCATTCCATTTGTTAAAAAGCCTCTTTTTTCATAGCAAGAAAGATTACAACACAACAGTTCACAACAGTCTTGAGTGAGTAAGTCACATAATAAATCATGCTGACTTTCTCATTTCTTTAAACTCAGAAATTTTTTTTTCAAAATGACTTGTATTTGACACCAGTGAGAAGCCATCTTGTTTTTATTTTTTCTACGATTACTGTTCTGGTGAGTACCTCCAACATTGCCACAGGTTTAGATAAAACTTAAAGTCAGAAAGGGATCTGACAGGTGGAAAAGTAGAAGTTCTGGGGTTGTTGGTGTCTGTATACAGGTAAAGGAAGGCTCCAATTCTAAGTTTTAAGGTGATCGGTGATTCTCATTGGTGAGATGACACTAGGATGAACTGCCTGTGGCCATTGGGAATCCTATCAGGTTCTAAACTTAGCACTTCTAATTTTGCACATGGAGTGCATCCACTGCATGTCCCAGTACTTCACTTATAAGTGTTCTGGCATAAATCTGAAGTCATTGCAGACCTAAAATATTCCCAAAGGGGTAGAAGACATGCTGGAGCTCTCCCTGCTTCTTGGAGCAGAACCTAAAAGGAGTTCCAAATGGTTAAGTTCTCAATTTGAAAACAGTCTGATTACCTCTACATTAAAGGCTGGTGCAGCCCAAATTGAGGACAGAGTTTTTATTTGCTGCAACCTTCTAGGGCTCAGGACTGTGTGTCCACACTGCATCTTTACTGGCAGCAAAATTCACGCAGGTGCCAATCCTGCATGCCTGCCAGATGGGCGAAGAAAGGAAATTAATGAAGTAATCTGCATCCACATTACAAGGGCAGTGCTCTGAATTGTCTTGGCATGTGAGTTCAACCTCTGAGCCATTAGATATTCAAACTTTTTTTAATACACCAGTGGAGGCCTTAAGTGTGTAACATATGACAAATCTTCATCAAAAATAAGCATTTATCACTAGTCACTAAATCAGTAACGAATTCTATACATCTTTCCCAAGCTTGACCACAGTAGATTTCACCTTCATATTTGTTTACATTTGACTCTCTTTTAAATGTTTGTTTTGTTTTGTTTTTAATGCAGAATCTTTACTTAAACTGAGATCAAACAACTAAACTGTTGTTTCAGTTGTTTACAAATCATTTGAAGGAAGGGAAAGGTCCTCCATGATTAAACTTGCAAAAGCTTGTTATGTTGGCTTCTTGAGATGATATACTGGCATCATGATATATGATGACCTTCCTCCCCCACAGCTATAATTATAGAAAGTAGACTCTTTTAATGGGTGCCATAAATTTTAGATCGAAAAGCCTTTCCAAATTTTCTGCTTTCAGTAGCACTAGGGCATCCAAAACCCCATCAATTTTTATCAATATTAATATTTTAGCAGGCATATCTGGGGCTCAGACCTCTGAAAGACCAGATCCTGGGGTAATGAAAATCAATACAGGCCTGTTTATGTGATAACATTAGGGTGATAAGAATGTCTTACATTGAGGCAATAATTAGAGGTTTACACATTTCTAAATGTTTTCAGAATTGAGAAATACCTTTCTGGATGCTTTCTGGTAAATCCATTTGAAGATAGAAATTAATTTAGCTTTGTTTCAGTAAAGATGATTAATTTCTTTCTTTTAGGGCTTGCCTTGTTGAAGAATGAGAGATAACACTCTTCATACTCTTACCTCAACTGATAGGCCTGCCTCTGGTCTATTATCTGGTTTAAAGAAGAGAATTCCTGTGACAAGATTCTTTGCAAGCACCTCCAAAGAAACCCAAAACCAACTTTGCCCAGCTTGATAGATTAGCCTGAAGGGACTATAGGAAAAGTAACAGTGTGTCTTGAAAACCTCACAGTGCTATTTGTCCACTGCTAATCTTCCTTAAGCAACATCTTCAAATATCTGGTTGTATTTGAAGAGTTTATAAAAACTGTGGGGTTCTTTTGTTTTTATTCCATCAGCAGTAATAGTATTGTAGTATTCAAAATTATGATCAGTTCAGTTATAGAAATTATCAAATCTTCTGCAATGATAAATAACCCAAATATCAGTACAGAAAGACTTACAATGTACTACCACATTTATTTTGCTGTAGATTTACTTCATAGGTGATGGAAATGTTTAGCTATTGTTAGAAAACTCTACAGATATATACATGGAAAAAGTATCTAAAACATATTTCAACAGCATCAAGCTAGTGAAGATACCTTGACAGCTCTTTTTGCATGAACACAATGGGTTATGGGATTAAGTCTTTTTTTCCAAATTATCATAAGTGCAGTAGGAGTTTGAAGCAACTTTGTCTTCTATCACTCTCAGATTTTACTTGGAAAAATGGTGGTATTGGTCCAGTTTCATTACATATTTCACCCCCTCAAAACAACTTCAAGTACTTATTTATATATGTATATTTTATTAGTCCCTTGAGAGATTCCTTGATGCAAGTTTAACCTTACCCTGCCTATGTTAGAAGTAAGACTGGATCTTACCTCTCATATTTTCAGTATTTGCAGGGCAAGAAAGAAGTGTAGAATAAGGATAATTACAGCACACTCACACTGCAGCTGCCAAAATACTGTTGCTGGGAGGGCAAATGGCCCCTGACAGAGCTGTGCGTTGTCATAGCCATGTTGGTACTACTACTTGCTATTTGAAAATTACTTCAGTTATGTCTGTGATCAAATCATTTCTGCAGCTGTACTGCAGGTGTTCTTAGTCCTAGATTTTTCACACAGCACTTGTTGCTGCTTTATGTGAGCCTGTGCAGGGCATGGATGTTGTTTCACAGTATTTCACCTGGAGTATTTGTTCTTCATTGTCTTGAAAAGTTAGAGTTAGGGTTTCCCTTTAGATGTCGACTTATAATACAGTTGGTCTAAATTGTTTTTTAGTTGACTAGTAGTGTTAGAAGAAAAGGTAACGTATCATGGAGGGTACTGTCTGGCTCTGAGAGTGTCAAATATCTGCTTTGCCTCACAGAAATTATTAGAGCAAAATTGAGATATTTTTCTCTGGAATGAATGATGGAATAATTGTTTGATAAATACTGGTTAGTTTGATATAGGTGGTTTGGGTTTTTGGTGTGTTTTTTTTTTTTTTTTTTTTTTTTTTTTTTTTTTTTTTTTTTTTTTTTTTTTTTGCTTTGTGGTTTAGATAGAGTAATTGGAGTGGCTCTTAAAAGTTGTGACAACCTCCTTCTACCTACTAATCAACCAAAAGCAGTTCTTATTAATATTTAATAGTACTTAAAATACACAGCCTCAGATTAAAAGATAAAACATCCAGGAATTGTGTCAATGAATTTGCTTAAATGAGGCTTGTAATTTCCATTTTACTTCTATAATCTTTCCTTATATTATGATGAAGATGCTGAACACTTCAAATCATTGCAGTTCTTGCAAGTCTTCATGCAAGTCAGGAAATAACTTGAAATTACTGTGAAGTATTTAAGTACTTTAAAACCCCTTGCTTGTGTTATTCTGGAAATCTGTTTTTAGATTACATTTTTTAGAGTAAAAAGAGAAGTGAGGAGACAGAAATGCTTCATATTATTTTGACTTCACAGGATTTAATTTTTAAAGGGACTAAAATAAAAGGATTTAAATATTTACATTGGATGAGTAAGTATACAAAAGGCTCTTGTATAAATAGACTGGTTTATATAAAGGCATCTTCTATTTCCAGTTGCAGGCAATAGCAAAATAATCTTTGATCCCTACTGCAGCACATTCAACAGTATGTTCAACAATATGTGTATTTATTTAAAGTCTAATAACAGTAATTTAAGTCACAAAATGATGGGTCTTTTAAATGTTTAAAATTTTAATGAAACAAAGTCTCTGGTAAAGTATTACATGTGTTCTTTAACAGTGTCTACACCAGAAAAATGTCTCCATCATTACTGGTAAAACGTGAATAAAAATATATGTGAAAATAGTCTTCTCTTTGAAAACAGGAAAAATGAGAAAATGTAATACACATTAGGATTGAGAAGAAGGGTTGAAATTATAAAATTGGGGCTCATAAATTAGTATGTTCTAGATCATCCTTTAGTTTCTGAAAATTATTTGATTGGGATGAGTTTGGGTCAGGAGTTCTCGTTCATAGGTGAGGAAATGAAATAAAAATGCAGCGAATCCACTCAAAGAACAAGGTCCCAACAACTAAAGTTTTTGTTCTATGCAAACAACTCTGCATTTGTTTATTTTTATGAGAAAAAAAATGAATTAAAATATCTACTACTGGATAAAGAATCAAAAGGGATGGACTGGAACTCTAAATTCCACATGATGGGTGACAGGGAATCTCTTGAAGATTTGTCACTTCCCTTCAGCAGATCTCAGTTTTCCTCAAGAAAACTGTTTTCCTGAACAGGATGAGCTAAAACAGTGGCTAGGTGTTATCTTTGCTCTTTCTATTCTTGTGCTGTGCCTCCTGGGATGGAGGTGATCCTGGGAGCTCTTCCCTAGATGGGCATCTGTGCTTGCCTGGAGGGGGAGCGTGGCCCTTCTCACAGGTGCAAAGAGGCAGTGAAAGGTCCCTGCTGTGGCATGGAGAGCCGCTGAGGTTGGAACCTGGAAAGTTATTTTGGAAGCAGTGCAGCACAGGAGGAGTCCCATTGAGTTGCTGATTTTCTGTTAGAGGTTGAACTGCCAGTTTTATTTGTATAGAATTTCTCTTCCAGCCACTCTGGGAGCATGCCATGCAGTAAAACTGAGGCAGACCCTGCTCAAGGCTCCAGTCAGCTCTGCATGGTGTCTCAGCATCATTTAAGAGTTTGGCCTCCTGCTGGACAATCCCGTGTTTATAAGGGTCAGCCATGGCTGGAGCACCCCTGGCATGTCCTGAGCCCTTGGACCTGCAAGGAGCTGCACTGTGGAGTGCAGGAAGCGCCTTCTGGTGGGGTCATAATCTCAGCCTGGCTCCTGCTCCCCACTGTGCTGTGCCACAGCTGGCTGCAGCTCATCTTGGGTAGGAGGCAAGATGTAGGGAAGAAAGCCCACCACGGGGCTGGGTGTGCCTCTGTCCTTCATCCCTGCTGCATCATCTTCCTAGCATGAGTCTTTCTCTAAGGACTGGAAGAGGGAAGTCCTCCCTCCTTGCATTTTGAGTCTGGCTGCAAGAAGAATCCCACTGGTTTCAACAATTTTGGTGAAGCAGAGTTCAGGATTTAACCTGGGGCTCAATTTGCAGGTAAATTAAAGGAAGAGCTTAGATTTTGTGTAAACTTCTCACAGATTTTCAAGAGAGTTGGTGGAGCTTAATATATATTTATGCCTTCAGGCCAACGAGTTAATAGAAGATGCATAGATGGCTGCTCAGAGTCCCAACAGGAAGTCCCTCAGTTATCTAGTAATCATTTCAGTCTCTTCCAGAGGGTGGCTCAGAGCAGGATTTTACCTTAAATGTTCTGAGAACCTGTCTTTCACTCCTGACTGATTAGTCATGTAATACTGCTGTTGCAGACTGTGCTTGCAGTAGACTAGAAAGGTTAAGCCAGGTAAAGTTCAATTCTTTCTTCCAGAGGAAGAATTATTTTCCTCAGGGAGAAAAAAGAGTAATAGTCAAAACATAGTGTATCAACAGTATAATAAAAACCCCACACCTGATTAATTAAGGCTGTGGTGAATTTTTTAAAAATTATTTTTATTAATTCATTCATTTTCAGATCCTTGTCACTGTTTAATGTGAAAATATTTTCAGGTTTTTCTGGCAATGAGACTTTCTGTGAAGAAAATGCTCTAGGACTAGAGACTGACCCACTGTTCCCAATTAGAGGAACCTGATTCTAAAAGCTCTGTTTTTATTGGCTGTATTTATTACTAATTTCTGGTTTGCACTTATTCTTGGTGAGTATAATGTATCGTATCATCTCTGAAAAGCCTGTGTTAAATGAGACTTCCTAGTGCTATCAGAGGAGAAGGAATACCATTTCTTCCTGTCCGATGTTAAAATTAAAAATTTATTATTAAAATAATTTCTTTCAAAGAGAACAAAATCTTCCAAAAATTGAGAGCTTGAGAGGAGAAGAAAAAAACCTCAGGTGTAAAATCTGGAGGAATAACATCTGAATTATCACAGTAATTGCTAAACTTTTTGGAAAGGAGATTAACTTATTTTTTCGTATGATGACATTCTAGTAGTAATCACATGTATATTGGAGTGCTAATCTCTTTTTTAAAATTATGGTTGGAATTACGTGGAGCTAGATAAAATACTTTCTTGCTTCCAGGTTATATTATTTCCAAGTTATGCACAGAACTTATAATGAGATTTTGGGAAGTGGGATTGTATAACACAATCTAAAAAAAAAAAAAAAAAATTAAGTAAGCCCCCCCCCACCCCAATTTTTTTAATGGAATATTGAAATTAGTGTGAAATAAGTTTTGTTTTAAAAATATTCTCAATAGTATTTTAAACAAAATTCCAACCATAATGAAAATCTGGGATAAAATATAAAATATTTTAATGAAAATATTTGAACAATTTTTATTCCTCTGCGAAAAAAATAATTGCTTGAAAGCACTTCCTGGGGACATGAAGTGTCATTTTCACCCACTGGAGGCATGCTTTATTTACTGTTCTAGAAAAACACCTTGCACATAGATTTAACGTGTTGATGTTACGATTTTCTTCTTCACATTCTCTGGTCTTCCAGCCAAGAACTAAGATTAGCTTCTTCTGAAGCCTCTTAATAATTTACTGTAATCTGAATACCAAATAATAAGACATAAGCCTCTTCCCACAACAGAATATCATTCAAAAGAAGTAGAAAAAGTGGACATTGAGCCTCATTGGTAATAATCACCACAATCTGTTGACCCATGTCTGTTAACCAAATTAAATAAACCCTTGAATAAACAAGAATCTAAGTCAGTCCTTTTGTCAATGTCTATGTATGTCATGGCAGGCCCAATTACAAGATTGTTTAGTTTTCTACATATTCCTTTTTTCTCTAGGTGACCAGTATGGAAGGGCAGCACCAAGGAATAAAGTGTAAAAGAGATGATAGACTGAGGAGAAAACAAAAGAACAAAGAGCCTGTTAGTTTCTTAAGAAGCCCAAAGTGTGTATTGTTCTGCTTCTATAAAGCTAAAAACCTGTAAGGCTGGCTAGGATATTTGGTTTCTCATCACTCCCGTAATTTTTTTTTTTTTTTTTTTTAACACTACATCACTGGGTACTCATGCAGGGACCACAAAAAAAAAAAAAGGAAAAAAAAAGAAAAGAAAGCTGTGAAAAGATTTAACAGTTTTATGATGGCTCCTGCAAACGAACCCCTCTACAAATCTGCATGAAGAAGCAATTTTTAGATTGTGTGGTATTTTTTGAGATGTTTTTATTTTTCTGTTACATTTGCCTCTTCTTCCATATTTTGATGCCAAAACACAATAGGACACAATAAGAGACGACAGACAAAATGAAGGAATTACAAAGCCAGGCTTTTAAGGAAACTGCTTAGAAGGCATTAGGTGAGCCTTGGGTCATTTTTCACCAGCCTCTGTCCCCTGAGATGTGGCTTCAGAAATCCTTTTGAAGGAAGCTGTTTCAGTAGAAATCTTGGTGAACCATCGCCTCCTTCCCTCACCACTCAAGTTCCTCTCAGAGGCTGTTTTGCCTTCCCAAGGCTCCCACTGCTGTGTGGACTGCCCACTGCCATGTGCTCAGCTGGACCAGAGCCCTGCTGATTGGCTGCAGGAAGTTTATTAGGCAGGAAATGAGGCAGTTTGGACCATGAAATACTTGTTTTGAGAGAAAGTGAATGAAAGACAAAACAAATTGCATTTTTCACATTAGTACAAGACAAGAGGTAGCAGATTTTTTCCAAGTTTTGGAGCATATTGTTATATTTACTTATAATAATATAAACACATGAGATAGATACAAATTATTTAGATGTAAAAAGTGTAAAATGTAATGTACAACCTTATTTTGAAAAGCGGTATTTACATTTTTCAGGTGCTAGGGAATTTTGCTGGCTGAAGCCCTCAGGTTGCCTGCACCCATGACCCTAACTCACAAGTACAGAGTCTGGTTTATTTAATTTTGTAGGTTTCTGGTATGATTTGGCTAAGGACCCATTCTCAAGCCCTTTTCTACAACAGTGAGAAAGGGAAATTTAAAGATAAAATTGTAATGGCCCTTAAGAAAGTAGAGCATAGAACAGTGGAATAAGTTATGGTGGACGTGTGCAGTATGGCCTTCTAGTGGAGCACAGTACTGTTGGTCGTATGTGTGTGTCAATGTTTATTCTTCAAGACTAAAATTTCTCAAGAGATGTTTAGTTCACAGTAGAATAAGCTGGAAGATATGTCAGAATATGACTTCCAAGTTAAACCACCAAAATCTCAAGTTGTGGCAAATGATTCTTTCTAGTAGTGATGTTCTTTCATTTACTAACAGAAAGCACATTTGTAAGACAGAAATCATCCAAAGAAAATAATTAAAATATATGAGGAACTGGTTACACTTCATTACATATGATTTTGGGATGTTGCAGAGTCAGTAGTCAGCACATTATGATTTTCAAATGTGTATGCAGTACTGAGTACAAACTGTGGAGGGGCAGCCCAAGTGTAAAATAAAATAATGACATACAGGCAGATTCTGCAAATGCTGAGAGTTGTTTTTCCCCCAGAAAGGAGGCTTAGTCAATAATTAAAATAAGCAATCCACATTTGACTTAAGACAAAAAGAGCTAAAGGCATCTGTTTTTCTTTTTCACTTGGTTTGGCTTTGGCAGTCAAATTTAAGCATAAATGGAAGCATAAACATGCTGTCTTTGAGAGCTGCTTTTACCACTAAGCCACTTGACATGCAAATCCAGAACATAAATTTACCCTAAAAATAGCATTGCACAAAGATTACTGTTACATCTCCTCGCTGTAGAATGAATGTGGAAAAGATAGCTTGTTTCAGAATGAACTATAAATCAAGTAGAAACTGGCATGAATTATTATAGTCTGATCAAAAAAATCTTGCACCTTAAACTGATGCATAACATTGCAGGCATGCTTATCATTATGACGATATTGAAAATAGATTACAGGCAAATTTAATGACACACAGAATTTCCAATGAAAAAGTGCAAGCATGGATCTTCAGAAGCTTTCAAACTTGCTTTGCCAAATTTATCACTCTTTTCACTTGTGACTTGAGATCTTTTGTAGAAAACTATTAATTCGGAATCTCCCCTTGCTTGCAGTCGACTGCCATTTTACACCACATCACTTCAACTGATATGAATATCTGCAGGAGCTACAAAGGCAGTGGTAGGACAGACCCTGTGTGTGAGTGCTTCATGTGATATGCAGTCCACCCCTGTCACTAGAATTCAGTTTGCAGTGAATCCTGCAGGATTTCTGCATGCTGTGCCACTAAGGGAGTCAGACTCTTATAATGTGTGTGTGTGTTCTTTCTTGTGTGATAGTAAGTTCCTAGGCATGGGCTGGTGTAAAGGAGGTGAGTAGTAGACCATTAGTTTAAAAATAATTTTTTAAAGAGTTCATATCAATTCCCTGCTAACTCTTTAATTGTCTAATTCTCTAGAAGCAGAAGCCTGGTAACTTGAAGTTATTTTTCCAACTCAGTGGAATGAGTTGGGTTCTTCACAGCATGAGCTTATGTAAAAAAAACCAAAACTTGCTGAACATTTTAATTGATTCCATGTCTTGACTTTTTTTTTTTTTTTCCCCCTTGCTTTGGTATTAAAATGCATTTTAATTCCCCAAATTATTTGGAAACTACTGTGCATTGTAAGCATATATTTTTCTAAATTTTCCATTAATGAACTTCTTATGATCAAGGAAAAGGACAGTAGATAATATTTTAATAATTGCTTAGTACTAAATAATTGAAGGATTTCCTGCTTTGGGACTAGATCTCTGTATTAACTATCTACATAATGGATATTAGGTTCCAGTGATATTGTATAAGCTACTGCTATTTGAAATGGGGCCACAACAAGTTGGTCTAAAGCATTTAGAGGTTATGAACTGACCTACAGCACAGTTAACTTAGAGTCAATCACTCCTGTTCCTTCATAAAACATCTCTTTATTTTTTACTTTTAGCTGTTTCTTGCGTGTATTTTAGCTTTGGTTGTATTCTTTAGACTTGAAGAGCCACGTCCTGCATTGGATCTCAAGGAATTAATCCATAGCCCAGTATAAGAACGCATACTAGTAATTGTATTTTCTTTCTGTATTGAAATGAAAGTATTTTTGGTGTGTACTGCTGTTAGTGAATTTTAATTTTATTCTGTACACTTTCATATGTAAAAAAGTGTACAAGTGCAGATATAGCTGTTTGGAGTAACAGCTCTGAGAGGCAAAAACTCACATGAAGTAGCAGCGATGACTTTTTCTGAAAGTATTGTCTGAAGTGTTCAATATAAGACAGCACTTTAAAACTTGTATCATTAGTTAACTTTAGAAGTGGTTTTGTTCAGAACAAAACATTGAAAGTAGGTTAAATTAACAGTCGTAACTCTCAAATGTTTCTGTTCAAAGGCTCAGTGAATTCAGTGTTTTCTAAGTTAAGGAATAAATTGTCTCCCAATCTCAACTTGTAGTTCACATCATTTGATGGGGTTACAGCTCACCTGGAAACTACAACTTTGTGGCAGTCATCTGTCAGCCTATCTTGGAATACTTAGAATAATAATTTACTGTTTAGTAAATTGCCTATGTCCTTGGATAGTGTGGTCGGTTTTGGTTTTGCTTTGTTTTGTTTTCCCTGAAGGAAGTAAGAGTGTTTAGAAGTCATTTTGATTATCCCTTCTACTATTAGGAAGCTGCTAGACAAGAAAAGAGTTTCAGCTCTACTCTTATCTTATCCCTAATGTCTTTTGAAAAACATAAGCATAAGGTAAAGAAAGAATACATTTTGCACTTTTCCATCCATTTTTTTTATACTACATATTAACCTTTTTAATTCTCCAGAAGATTCCCTGATGTCTTGGATTAACATAAGAATAGGTTTTCAAAACTGACAATGAAGATAATGTAGTTCATATGGTCACTTCATTACCCATTGTGTTCTAATATCTCATCAAATGAGGTCTGGGCTTTTCCCCAGTTCTTGTTGTTGGTGTCTACCTAGAACACATTTTCCCCCATAGGACAGTCCCTTTGCATGGCATTTGTCTGCTATTGTCTTCACTTCAATTTACAGTTGACAGCAAAAATTGTTTTTTATATACTTGTATGAAGGACACATAAAAACATAAATTGTGTTGAATTACATAATAAAAAGCCTATTAGTGTGAATAACCTCTTTCAAGGTTGTCCTAATGTGTCCTTTTGAAGAAGAAGATAGTTCAGTTCTGTGTTAACTGTGATCATTTAAAATGCAATATACCTGAATTGGTCTCTTTTTGCATGTGTAATGGGGCATTCTGAACTTTGTATCAAGGTCATTTTTACACAACACCAATAACTTCCACCACCTCATTGAGACAGCCTAATAAATTATCATTTATGCTGGCTTTAACCTAACTTGATGGCTAATTTTTTTTAAGAACATTCCTACAACTGCTAAACTACATTACACATGAAAATATTGAAGATCATTCCACTGTCTTTTGGCATGCTGCTTGTTATTCTGCCATTACCTGTCACTCTATTTCTCCGTATCCCAAAGTGGTGGAGATGAAAACCCATCTGAAGTGGGTTTTCTGCTCCTGTGACTCTCCTCCCTGGTATGTAGAGGCTGAGCTACCTAAGGCTGGGTCAGTGACAGTGATGTCATTTTTGCTTCTTTTTGAAGCAGGGAAAGCAATGCTTTTCTCATGGAAAAGCAAGCCACTGTGACTGCTTACATCAGCAGAAAATAGAATTAAGCTAAATAGTTACAAGGTTGAAGTCTGGTTTCCTAAGGAAGCAAAACACATGCAGATATTTGGTCTATCCAGTTAGAAGTTTTTTTCAGCAAATCATGGAAAACCAAACTTAGTTGCAGTCTTTCTCCACAGAGCGATTTATTTACTCTGAGTACGTAATAAATACATCAAAACCAGATCTGCAGCCTATTTTAGGTGCGCTACTCCTACAAATAATGAGATTTACACAGAGCAATGCAATTTTATGTTCTAAAAAAGATTAGTATAATAAGAAAAATAATAGTGCAATCTTTTTGTAAACCCCAAGTCAAGAATAGGTACCTCTAACAATATTCTGTACTTTGCTTTTCATCTGAGATGTTAGAAGCACTTGGTGTAATTTAATCCTATGCTGTTCTAAAGGAGAGAAAGCAGACTTGAGACTACCCTGACATAATCAAATAACACAGCTTCTTGCCTTGCTGTGCTCTGTTTAAAATGAAAAGCATATTGTCCACCTCATATAATTTGTAACTCTCCATTATTTTGTGTATGTTCTCCAGGCAGCAATCAAATCCCTCTCTTAAACATGTGTACTTGCAGTTCTATAGCTCTTTAGAGGTGTTTGGGACTGACAACGTGCTCTGGTATGGTGCTTATCCCCTTGTGCAGTCAGGCTTTCAGCATAAAGAGATGAGTCTGCAGAACGGAGACTAATGTTATTTTCGTGTTGTGTACTGTGAGGATTGGCCTCCAGGAAATGGTATTCCTAGGCTCACTTACTTCTGTGCATGTAGATATTTGCACAGATTCCTAGAATTTTAGGACAGAAAAATTTGCATGAAATTCAATCAATCCTCAACTTTCTCTTCTTGAACTCTTAATTTGCCTAACTTCTAGCTTTGTAGCATGACAACACAGTGCTCCAAATAATTTATTCCAGCTGCCTAGGAAATCATCAATTTTTTGTTGTTGTTGTTTGTTTGTTTCATTTGTTTGTTTGTGGTCCCCCTCCCCGTCCCCACCCCCACCCCCCCCACCCCCCCCCCGGATTTTAAATATCAAAGCTTCTTTTACTGTAGTCTAAATAATTCTGAAAGCATTTTTTACAGATTTTCATGTATCTGCAGATGAAATATGTCTGCAGAACAATTTCTTAAATGCATAATTGCAAATGGAAAAACAGGTAAAATCCACAATTTTTGTAAATTGTTTTAAATCCAGGAGAATCAAACGGAAGAAATGTTCTTCTGAATATTTAATTCTGAGCCTTCTTGAAGAAAAAAGGAAACACAGAAGTTTGGCTAAAGGGCAGCACGGTGATAAGGAACCAATTTCTTAGAGCAGGTAGAAGAGTTGGTGGATGGTCTAGGATGTTCCTTATACGTTCTAAGTGATACAAACTCTTATGATTGATATTAAAAAATGGCACCGGCATCAACACTTCCTCTCACGCAGTGGATTACTGAAAGAAGCTATGATTTGTAGCTGTTCCCATCCCTTTCCAACTGAATATGTATCTAAAAACTCAACCTGAATGAATTTCAACAAATCGCAGACTTTGGCTAACAACCCAATGTTTGACACCGACACCTCTACACGAATTCCTGGAAGGTCTTGAAATATCTATCCTGTCAGGAATGTCATGATATCATTGCCTTCAGAATAGCAAGTCACCTTCCGTAAGCATCATAATTATTCGTTGACCATGACCATGAGGATTTTCCCATCTGTTTTATGCAGTATTTTGTCGTTCTGATATTGTTGAAGAGTCTAAAACTTCCAAAACAACTGAAGTAAGAAATCTGCAGTTGTTTCCTTCTGAATGTGTGGTGTTATGAAGAAACATCTTGCATCACATTAGCAGTTTTGCTACCAAGTTGTCTATTTGACAAGATGAAAAAAGCTGTTGCAGCCCTTTGAGAAACCTGCATCCTGTTTTGTAAGCAGCACCAACCCTCTGTTGCAATTGCTTTCATTCCTGCTGCTTACCTTTCGAGCAGCACTTGGGCTGAATGTGATAAATCAGTTCAGTAACCAAGACTTTTTTGAGGAAATGTGGTGCAGAATACTTCCAGCTTCATGATCACCATGCTAGCCATCAGGAAAAGAAGAAAGCCAAACTAGTAACTCAGAAGGGCAGAAGAATCTTTAGGAACTCTTTCCTGGCACCTGCTTGTCACACTTTGGGTTTTCCTACAGCAGTTCTATTCAGTGAGAATTTTAAAAGCTGGAAATAGGCTGTGTTCATGCTGAGTGATCAGAACTCCTGCTGCCCCTGCATGCTGTCATGAGATGATAATTTTGCATTTTTAAAACCACCCAAAACTCAAATATATTTTTAGAAATAGTATGCCAAGTTTTTGTTTGTTTGTTTGTGGGTGGGGTTTTTTTGTTTATTTGTTTGTTTTTTGGGTTTTTTTTATTAGAACTATTTTATTTTTAGCTTTTTCTCTCTGGACAGAGTAAGCATTTCACAAATTTCATTTGCATTTTCAGTTTTTATGCAGAAAAGCAATTTTTTTAAATTTTAGAAAGAAAACAGTTTTGTCAACTGATTAACATTCCTATTCCCAATGAGACCTGTGGGGTTTTTGTAGTAAATTTATGAGTCAATGTAAAAAACCTGATATGTACCTAGCTCCTGCTAAAGATGGTGGAGGTTGATTAGAATGAGATTTATGCCCAGATGTTGGTAGCTCTGCCTATTTCTGCATTAGGTTGCCAGTTACTGTGAAACAGCAGCAGAAAGGATGGGGAGCTGCCACTTGCACCTGCTGTGCTGCACATTGCACTTTCTGAGATGGAAAGACTTCCTGGTGATTCATTCACAGAGTTTTGAGAGCGTGGCTGAGAATGTGACATTGCTTAAATGTTGGAAGCTCGTCTTTTACAACAAAGCATTTTTTTGATCTGGCTATTTAGAGTCGTATCTCACTGATACTTAGAAAATTAGGACTGATATCTAATTATGAGCATACAGTGTTGTTACATTCATGTAGTGAAACTGAAATGTACAAGATATTTTTTGAATATGAGTTCAGCAAAAATGAGGTTTCCTTGCACTGAATGTCTATACCCAAACTGAATTAAGAGATCTGTCTGTAATGTCTTACATCGGACTGCCTCTTAATAAGTTCTATTGAACACATTATTGATAGAATATCTAATTGAGATTTTAGATTGCACTTTGTTTTATAGAAATAAAAGACTGGTAAGTTAACAATGACTAAAACATCCATTCAAAATGGTTTTTCAGTGTTGCTGTGTTCTGTCTCCGCACCGGGCGGACGCCGGCCTCTGGCTGGCTCAGATCTGCACAGCTACAAGATGTTCCCAGTTCGGATAGGCACGCAGGCTATCTTTACCTGCTGGCTCTGCTTCTCAGCAGCAGCTGGACTAAATAGTGTTGTGACAGCAGCGGCAGTAGAAAAGGATGGCTCTCAGCTTAGCAGGTTAAAAGATGTTTATTCAGGCCGAGCTGTGGGAGTACCACAGCTGGTCCAAACCACAGGCCAGAGAGGCCAGAGAGCGAGAGAGCAAGAGAGCGAGAGCGTTTGAATCTCCCTCCTCCACCTTATAACTGGGGGAGGGGTTCAGGGGGCGTTACAACAAGGCAACAAATCAGGGGATTCAGGGGGTAACAAGGTGTGTCCACCCCCAAGCCTCTGACCATTGACACCAAGGGCAAAGGAATTCCGCCCTGGGGGACCTATCACCTGAAGCCTTCTCCGTATGATTTCGCAATCTTGGGAGGGGTCCTGAAGTGATAGGCAGGCTGCCCCAGAGAGGGGGGGCGCAGAGGGGATGTTCCAGGTCAGGTGAGGGGTGGGAGGACTGACACAAAACACCTTATTATACAGAAAACACAAAAGGGGATGGACAGTTACAAACTGGGGATACAGTGAACTGAACTATAACATAAAACTTCTTATAAAAACCTAATAAAACAATTCTCGCACCGCCACATTTCAGTGTTAAGACAAGAAAGTATCATTTTTATCTTAGACTGCCTTATGCATAACACAGGATATAACTATTTTGTTGGATAATTGCTGCGTTAAGTCTGGAAAATAGAGGCTATTCTTTACATAAATACCTAATTTTTTTAATAATAATAAAAAAAAAAAAAGTGGAAAGAGGTTTGTTGTATTACCCTTGCTGTTGTTGTTCTGAACTCCTCTCAGCTGTCTGCTCATTCCATATCTCTTACTACTGGCTTAATTAATTCTCTGTGATCATCACTTCTTTTTTCCATGTGAAATGATATGTAAGGCTTTAATCTAAATATCCTACTAATACTGGTGTTTTAACTTAGTAGATGACTGTTTTAGTCTGTGTGTATGCTTACGTTATTAAAAATACATTTACTGAATGAAAAATATTCAGACAGTAACATCCAAAGATTTTATGTGATTTCTCACTTAAACATGTGGAGTTTAATACATAACATGCTTTTTACAAATATAATGATTTTATTTTCATTTTCAAGTGATAGATTTGTCCAGAAGTAGATCACAAAAGGCTTATCAAAAGCTCTGTTGCTATGTTCACTTTGGTCCTGCTGAGATTTTACATAGTTTCGTACTTTTTGGATTTTTCATCTTTTATCTTTTACTTCGTGTTATCCTTATGTGTTTGACTTCAAATGCAATTAAGTACCATGTCCTGGAGCATAGTTAATCTGCATTTTCATTCATACACTGGTTTGCACAGACATTATATTTTCTCATTTCCTGCTACACTTTTCCCAAACATTCTCCCTACTGTCTTTGCATAGCTCTGGTATTGAGCACTGGAGGAAGATTTGCCTCTCCTTGTCCCTTTGCACTATATGCATCACCTAAGAGGCACATTGATAAATACAGTATCAACATTTTTAATGTATTAGAGCTCTTCAGGTGAAACTTGCTGTGGGTGTTTAATTAATTCTCTGTGATCATCAATTCTTTTTGAATGTTGCTGTAAATGCTCTGTAACAGCTCCACTGTGATAATTTCCTCCCTTTTCCGTCCCTGAATTTAGGAGTGAAGAAAATTTCATGGAGCTAAATATTTGTGATACCGATTGCTTTCATTGTGATCACTTCTGAAAATTTCAAACCTGCAATTAGTTTTACAGAACTAGGGAAGGCAACTCCACTGAGAACCATGTAGCACATGCACGGTGCCAGAAACTTGACAGATGATGACGCTTGACATTGATATTTGTCAGGTGACATGAAGAAGTACTGGAAAAAAACATAAATATGGGAAAAGTATATGAGACTATCATTTACCTCAGATTTTTTTTTTAAACAATTCAACTTTAAAATGAAATATGGAAATTATTTGAAATAGCATTTGTTAGTAATACCAGTTATCAGAGATGAGTGAGTTCTGCTGGACATAGTACATGCATGAGATACGTGCTCACAGACAGGCCTCTCTCTCAGTTATGATATTTAAAATTTACCAAAATTAATTTTCAGTCTGCATCAGTCTTTTAGCAGCACCCAAATTAATTCAGTATTTTGTTACTTCCTAACACAGCAAATAAGTTACAGTATAGGAATTGCAGTCTTTTTAAAGTGAAGATTAATTGAATTTCTAAGTCAGTTTAGCCTTTTAATCCAAATTTTTGTGATCCCTTTAAAATGCTAATGGAGGGCTTCATCCAAACTGAAGAGAAGCAAAACAAAGCTTTTATTTCACTATTTTTCTGGACCTTTTATTGTGGTTTTGTCCTTTATTGTCTTTTGCAAGGCTGGCAGGTCACCAAAGACCTGATGTGCTTTTATATTTGTATGTTTTGTCTGATATCCAAGATGACAACTGAGTGAGAGAAAAAAACAGAATGGGATAAGCAACATTTCTGCCACCCACAGAAAGGCAATTTATAGGCACTTTTCCTGCTCAGTGATGAAAAAGGAATTGTCAGACAACATCACTTCCTACAAGCATCATTCAGCTGAAGAAAGGTGAAGAGTCACCCTGACACTGTTTATCAGGCTTGCTCAAATACATAGATGCAGTCACTATAGGAAACCTGGAAATGCCTTCTTTCATAAATTGCCTAAGACTGCAGCTTTCATTAACCAAACTGTATCAGAATCAACTTTGTTTATTTGGATTAGGCACTTGATGCTTTTTTCCACAACATCTAAAAACAACCTAGGAATAATTCTTCATTTTTGTCTCATGTCCAAATGGATTCTGTGCTCTATTAATCATCCTTGCTTTACATTGAAGTAAACAGAAATTTACAGAGGTATTAAAGCCAGATTTTCAAGAAAACAGATTTTATTCTGAGCAGCCTTTATTTTTTATTAGTATGATGAGATTATTCATTCCTAGATTTTGTTTGTTTGTTTGTTTTTAATTGTTTCAATGTATTATAGTAGGCCTTGGGAAGAAACAGAGAAGCAATTGAGAGGGGCTAAAGTGGATAATAGCAATTTTATGGTAAGAGAATGTATTAGGTTTTTGACTTTGTTATTTAAACCCCAACAGAGCTTTTTCCTGACTAAATCAGGGATTAGCAGTAAATCATAAATACTAAGATGTTTGTACAAGAAGAATTTAGGGAAATGATGTGATTAGTCAGCTGAGAGAGTAGTGGAAACTACAGGCAGCAGAGGTTATGACATGTCAATAGAGAATTTACATAGGTCAGGATCCCCATTTCAAGACTGTAAAAAATGTTTTTTTTCACTTATTTATTGGCTTGCATGTTTCTTTTTCTTGCAAGCACTTTTATTTGGTCTAAAAACTAAAAAGCTCTTTGGCCCTAGGATGCCATTGGCACTTTTTCCAAGTATTAGAATTACATTCCAGTCTACCAAATAAATTTTGGTTGATAAATGAAAGAACTACAAAGGGAATTATGTCCAAGAGGGCGAGATTCCTGTGTCTGCATCTTAAGATACACAGAAGTGTGCAGCAGCGATTCAGACAGGGGATCAAATTCAAGGAAGGAGGACAGTCAGAGCTAAGACAGCCAGAAATACTGGATGTATGACTGGCAGAAGACCTTCATCTGCAAGACCTTGCACAGAATTTAGCTGTTTCATTCTCTCCCTAGGAACACTTAGTCTTTTATTTAAATTTATCCACATTACACTGTGTCATGGGTTAGTACAATTTGGTTTTTTAGTTATAGAAGAATGTAGAATAATTCTCCAGGTCAAGACCTGGGAATTGCTTTAGAAAAGACAGGGACCTAGCAGAGGGTTAGTTGGAATATTGGCATTTGTTTTAACCACTGAAATTGTTAGCTGCAACTTTGGGAAGTACCATATAAAACTCCATGAATTTCCTGTGGGTGGGTCCTTTTCCTTCTTTCCTTTGGCCTGGGAGAGACAAGTAACATCAGCTGGGCCTGCTGCTCCCTCCTTCTGGGGGAGCTGGCCTGAGACCTGGCCGGATTCCATCGGCTCCCGGGTGTGGGGGGAAAGGAGAGGTTGCTGCTTTACAACTACTGCTTTCTCTAAACTTCCCTGGAGGAGGGAGAGATCTCTGCTGGGCCCTGATAAGAGCTATGGGCACCATTTGGACCGAAGCCACCCCAATTTACATTGAAGGGTGGCTGAGAAGGCATTTATGATCCTGCCTGGGGTTTTTTTTATGATTCCGGACTGCCCGGGTGTTCTGAACTCTGATACTTCTGTGTGAGTTCTTCCTCCCTCACCAGCGCAGCATTGAACAACTAATACCACCAGCTACAGAGGGAGAGACAAAGACTCTGAGCAGATTTAACCCTTTCATGGCAACAGGAAGCTTCCAGAGCTTGGCCCTTCTCTGAGAGAGTAAGAAAGAACAGAGTGAACATAAAGAAAAAAAAACGAGCATGAAGTCAGTAGAGCAAGAGTGAAAAGACTGTTGGGACAGAAGGTTGAAGAGTTGGTTGTTCTATTCTTACTTGAGCCATGGAAATGAACTCTATATTTAGGTTATTCCTTTAAATCATGGGAAAGATATGCATTTAGGGAAATGATTGTTTTAATTTGCGTGTAGATTTAAGCAAAGGTGTTTGTGATGAACTAAGGAATATCCTATAAGATGCTTGAACAGAGATAAAGATGAGAAGCCCTCTGCGCCAGTGAAGAAGTGAGAAGATATCTCTGTACCTTGAGGTGAAAAATCCTTTGCTTTAGAGTTATTTATCTTTAAAAGGTGACACCCCAATGTGCAAAAGTCTAAGACCCATGACCCATAAGCAGCTTGGGAACCTGCTCCTGGGAGGGGTCACAAAAGCAGGTTTCTCCGGGCGGTTGTTTTTGTGACAGTTTAAAACCCACAAGAGAACTGTTCTAAGTTGTCAGTGGGATGCATGACTCTATGAGAGACTCTTCCCCTAATGAATTGATGAAAGACTATTGTCAGATAGTGAAACTGACTGAAAATTACAAGTTTTGTCTCTTTGTTTTGTAAGAAAGTGAACAGTTTGTAAGGGGAGGGAAGAGTGTTTTTGAAGTTTCATTCTGTTTTAGGTTATTTTTTTTTTCCAACTTTCTTTTTTTTCTATTCTTTTAGTGTATGTTAATAAACTATTTGTTAATTTTAAAGTTGAGCCTGCTTTGTTTTTCTCCTAGTCTCTCTCCCACAAAAAGAGTAAGTACCAAGACCAAAATTTAGTGAACGTGAAACCACTACACACTGGTTATTCCATTTAAATCCAAAGTAGTTTACTAAAGGGTTTTATATGATTGCACTTATACAGTGGCAGAACTGATTTTCAATGGAATGGATGCTGTTATACTTCTTTTTTTTTTTTTTAATTTCTTTGCTGTAATCATAAAGAGAGGGTGTTGCTAACTTTTTACCATAAAATATTATGAGTCAAGTCACTTTTATTTTGTCTCTCTGTTACTGGAGTTGAAACTCTCGAGTTCAGGATATAACACCTAGAAAAATTTCTGAAATATATGTCACATTATAAGCATTAAACACATCTAAAAAATTTTAGGGGATGTTTCCAAGCAACAGAAACTACCACTCCCCTAATTTTTTTCTTAGTGCTCTTCTATGTTTTGAATATATTTATTCTACATTTATTAAGTCAGTGTTCTATATCAGGAAGTCTGAATTCTGGCATAATAGCTTACTAACAGTAAATCCAAATGAAGTCAGAGGGACTAGTTCAGAAAGATAGTATTAACTGTAAGAGTATCAGAACTATATAATTCAGAACTGTATGATATCAGAACAGCCTGCTTGTATGCATTTCCAGCCTTTGTACTAATTGCTTATATTTCCTAGAAAAGTGCAGAGAAAGCCAAGAATCTAAACTTCCTCTTAATTATTTGAAAAATTCTTATGATGATGTCATTTGTCAGGGAAAACAAAGCAGGATGACAGCTGCATTTTCTTTTCAGATGCTGAGCTTAAGTTCAGAAAGCTACTTTGACATTTTATTTTCAAGTTAGATGTGTCCTTGCAAGGAAGAGAATACAGAAAACATAGAATTCTCCATCCACGAGAGACAAATCAGCTAGAGGTTTTGAGTGAAAGGAAGAAGAGAGATTATGTCACATGAGACTGAAGGGGGCTCAGAGTGATCCAAACCTAGACTCACAACAGCACCGTTTTATCCAGAGACCAGATCACTGTATTTGTGAGCATGGATGCAACATTGCACTACAGGCATGGAATAGAAGCATAAGCTCTCATCTGTGACTATTTGCACTTCCTAATCAAGCAGATTTAACTTCTCAAAATGGAGAAATATTAATGAAGACAATATTTTTTATTACTGCTGAGTAAGGAAAAAAGATTGGAAGATAGATACAAACAGAAGTGGAAGATAAACTAGTAATGCTGCTCTGTAAAGGTGCCCCATATATTTATTTATTTTAGTAAAATCTATGTTTCTCTGAAATGCAGAAATGTAGATTAGATTTAAAGCACTTTTGAAACAAGAAGTTTCAATGATAATATCTGGACCTGCAGGGGAAGAACTTTGGGTTTGGGCATAATTGGGCAAGGGAAATAGGAGACACATTTGGGGTTGTTTTGTTGGTTTTTTTTTATTCCTATGAGCTTATCAAATGGACGAGTTTCCTTGTGACTGAAGGCTACCAGTTTGAGTTAAATTACTTGTGCTTATATTTGGAGACTCCTAAGGTATGTAGTTAGTTTGTCTGTTAGCTTATTTGGCAAAGTAGTGGCAAAGTGGACTTTTTTTTTTCTCCTTTTCCTTGAGTCATTCTTTTCACATGCATTCCGTGCTGCAAAAAATTACAAGCAGTCAACACAGACTCAATGAATAGAAACTTCTTTTTCTGAGACATAAGCACCCAGGTTCTGTGCTGTTCCTTGTCTTGGTGCACCAGAGTGCACCAGGCATGCAGGACAGTGACAACGCTATGGTGGGTGGTCATTACTCTGTTACTGTGCCATCTCCTAACACTGCAGCCTGTGTTAAGTGCTGTGAAAAAAAAAAAAAAAAAAGAAAAAAAAAAAAAAAGAAAAGAAAAATTACACCAGCTTGAATCAAGGCTTGATAGAGCTTGACTTTTTGACTTTTTGCTCTTTCTGATAACAGGTGGGAAAATATGACAGCTTCTTCACAGGAGTTTTAATGATTTCACTGCAGTGGAGAAAAATAGTTTTCAACAGTCAATGGGGGTGTTTATTTAAAATATCCCAAACTGTCACTTATTCAGCCACATAGCAAAGTTGTTGAGGATGAATTGACAGAGCTGTGAATCAAGATTTCCTGCCCACATGTTTTCCTCTCTTGTCAGCCTTGTCAAATTTCTCTTGCTGAAATCAAGGAACATTCAGTTCCTTTAAAGAAGTGATCCATTCTCTGTGAGCACAGTTCTTTTTTTCTTCCTGCCTCATAAATATTTAAAAAGCATTAATCTTGTTTGTTACCTGACTGATAAGCACTGGGCAAAAAATCTGTCAATGCAATTTCATTACTGAAATTAGATCAGAGCTTTTTGAGTGTTGTTACAGTTACTGGGTAGAGTTTTAAAATATACCCAAATGACTTTGGAACAGATTCACCATTTCCACTCTTTAGTAGCACCATTATTAATTCATACATTACACAGAGTGGGTGCAATTAAAATTTACACTTCTTTTGTGATATGTTCCAATAGCAGTTATTTATCTTGCAGAATGATGCATGAAATACGACTCCAAGACATCATGTCATGGTTTAGGTTATTGTCATACTCTGAGGCAATGGAGTACAGATTTTGTCATCTTTACTTAATCCTGTAAATAAAATGCTTAACATGAATGTAATTACAAAAGGGATCGCTATGTGGTCCATGCAATAATTTGTTTTTTCTGTGTTTACTGCCATTATTGTGATGGATTTATTTTTAATTTTAGTTTTTCCCCAATGAGCTATTAATTTTTGACAGTGAGTACTATGTAATCAGATAATCTCAGGAGGAAACTGGAATCTGTTCAATAGCAAAGTTATTTTGGGCCTCTAGGAATTAGGAAATCAGGGGTTTTCAGTGACTCTCTTAGACTTCTAACATTGGTAGTTGATGATACTACTTTTTAAATTTCTGTAATGGCTATTAAAGAGGTCAGTCATGGTTTAAACCCTGCTGAAAAATCAGTTCTATACAGCTGCTCACACACCCACATGCACTCAGCAGGATGAAGAGGAGAATTAGTAAAAAGTAAAACTAGTGGGTAGAGGTAGTAAGGTCAGTTTAATGATTAAAACAAATATAATTATAATAACAGTAGCATTAATGATAAAAACAACAACAAAACAACAACAACAACAACAACAATAATAATAATAATAGAAAGGAGATAACAGAAAGAAAGAAAGGGCAAAAGCTTAAGGGAAAAAAAGTACTGAACAATACCATTCCTTGTCATCCACTTACTGGTGCCCAGCCTGTCCATGAGCGGTGATTGGTGACTCCTGGCCAACTGCCCCCAGCTCATACCCTCTTTTCCAGATCCTTTTGTTTTGTGTCCTTTTGGAGGAGTCCATTTCAGATTTTTAACCTGATTTCTTCTTATGAGTGTCTCTTTTCTCTTATGTTTTTCAGACACAAGAATCTAAGGAACAGGAGTAATGCCTCTTAAACTATTAATTGAAAGAGTGTGACTTGTTTTCCTTAACTCTTCCCACATCCTCTGCATCATGTTCTCTAAAACAGGCATTATTGCAAATTTCTCTGCATCATTTACAGTTCCAGGATTATAGGATGTGCCAGACTGACAGAAGGGGGGAAGAGAGCTGCAGGAACAGAAAGGGAGTGGGCAAAACAGCTGAAATAAGTGGAAGTAGCCTATTGGACTAATAAGGAAACAATGAGTTTTGCATCCTCACAGAAACTGTCTGTGGTCATCTTGGAGTGCACTGCCTCCTTCACCCTCAAACCAAGACAATTTCCAAACTACAAATTTATAGAGGAATAAGTAGGGAGTGGTTAAGAGTGGAATAGTTGTATGTAAATATTTGAAGTTTTACTGAAAGATTCAGATAAAAAGATGGCCAGAATGGAAAAAAGAGTGTGGAAGGACAGTTGGAAAGAAATATTCCCTCTTGGGAATATTTATGGAGTCCCTTAAAAATAAAAAAAATGGATCAGAGAGAAAACAGTGTTTTAGCCACTGCCAAATGTTTACATATATTCATGAATCCTTCCAGACATAAAAGAGATTTTCCCTGTGAAGACTGCAGCATTAAATTAGTTGGGTCATCCAGAAGTGGGAGGCTAAAATTCCCCTTACACTCGTGCTTTTCTCTGTACCAATAAGACAACCTGCAGTTTCTAATCTTCAGAATTAAGAGTTTATCAGTCTTTATGGGCTTGAAGTCTGCATATGTAAATTTATGGGGTTTTGGTTTCTTTTAAATCATGAGCTGTGCTGAATGGTTTAATTTCATTTTTCAGAATCCCCCATCTCTTCTGGAAAAATAGGATATTGAAACTGAAATGCAGTAGCTCCCCATTCTAAGTAGTCTGGTAAATTACACAACACCATGCCAGAGTGACATTCCCAGACTGTTTTATTTGATTTAACACTTTTAAACTTTGTTATAATAAGTTTGGCTAGGAGAAAAATTGGAACTACAGTTGTGCATCTCTACAACTCAAATGGTGTTTTCTTCAGACTGGAAGAAAAAATGAAGGGGATAAACTTGAACAGTTGCATTGCAGCAGGAGTCAGATACTGACTGCAAGATCAATGGTTTAGGTTATCAGCGATCCACTGTAGCCACAGAAGGAGTCTGTAATTCAGTCTGGAAAACTAAAGCAGGTGATACAGGTATACGAGAAACTATCCCTTCCTTAGTGGTTGAGGGTGCTGTCTCTCTTAAAATATTGCAGAGCCAACCCTTTTGCAGCCTGTTGTAGTGGGGATAGTCAGTTGTCAAGCCTTGTCCTTTATCTGCTCGTGAGCAAGGCATATTTTGTATAACATAAACTTTGGAAATAATCTCTGCTTTTGTGTCTAACAATGCTATTTTCTGCCATCCTCTGACAACAGTACAACTTTCCAAGTTGTATCTAGCAAGGCTGCTAGATAAATCTGAAGGAAGTTATATGGGCTTCCAAAATGAGCATGTATTTCAGTTTTAGCATTAAAACCCACGCATATCAGATACACACTTATGATCTCCGCCTGCCTCCCTTCCCATTTCTTCTACTCCTTTGGCTACAGGCCCTGAAAATAATTGCTGATAAGAAATTATATTCAGGACAGATAGAAACGTTAATGATTATGTCTGTGCTACACCTGAGATCATGTAATAACCCGTGTCGTACAAGGGCTAATTATATAATTAGGCTGCGGTATGGATGAAGTACAGCAATCATAAAGCCCAAGCTGAAGGAAAGAATTTTGATATATACATTTTTGATAGAAATTATTCTCTTAGATACTGTTCCAGCACTTAAATTTGAAAAGAAGTAGAAATTTGGTTTGTTTTTTTTTTTTTAAATGTTCAGAGAATTAAATGGTTTTATTCAATGTTTTATCCTGCTTACTCTCCTAAATTGTCCATTTTTGGATTTCCTTTATATACTGGCAGTAATTGGCCCAAACAGGACCCAAGTTTTATGTCATAAAGCTAAACAAAATATTTATAATTCTGAATGAAAAATCTGGTTTTCTCACACATCAGTATTCCACTGAGCAACACATACAGCAGCCAAGAATTTGGTGAAATAGTTTCTTGGCTCTCTAGAAGGTCTTTTAAACTACTGACTACTAAAACCTATGGAAATTAAAAAATGCATGATATCCACCTTTTTTTTTATTATTATTTTTCCATGTTTCACCTTCAATTTGTTGCCAGAGACAGGGCATTGGGCTACATCTGTTTTGTGTGGGGGTTTTTTGTGTTTTTTTTTTTTTGTTTTTTTTTTGTTTGTTTGTTTTTTTTTTTTTCTTTTTTTTTGTTTTTTTTTTTTTTTTCCTTCATTCTTTAGCTGTACAGGTCTTGCAAATATTGGCATCAGGCATCTGATGTTCTTGAAAATTTTTCATTTTACATAGTAGAAATAGCATTTAACGACACCAATTTTAGAAAAAAATTTGTTAATATCTCCCAGAAAAATAGAATAGGTAATGTTTTATTTTTTTTAGATAACATTAATGGAGGATAGAGTCTGGGCCCGGTAGAGTATTTTGACAACCTGATAATATTTTCTTGTTTTTATTTTTCAAGTGTAAAGTAAGCCTAGCTCTAGTTCTTTCATGAGTGTTAACCCTGCAAGGTTTACTGAGGAAAAAGAGGTAAAATACAACTACATATGTACATGATCACAACTAATTCATGGCATGTAGTGGCTCTTTACGCTCTTTAGGATTAGGGTTGCTCCATTCTGAAATTATAATTTCTGCTCCAAAAACTCTACTGCACTTAAGTTTTATGTAGATCCTGTGGAAGAGATTTTAATCCCTTTTCTTGATCCTTCATTTCTTCCAGAGTCTGTGCCTACTGCTAGATCCTTTTTAAGTCTAAATATTGTACTTAAGTGAACTCTTAGGATTTTGAGCTAAATGGGTTCTTTACTTTACACAGGAGTAGTCACTGGATTCCCAGCAGATATTTCAGTGACTTTACCTAAGGAAAAGGTAAGAAAATGGCAGGAATCCTCTTCCACTCTAATCCTTTAGTGTGGATTTCCTCACACTCTGAAATCTGTCAGTTAGTTTTTGCAGTCAGGTGTTGGAGTCCAGGACATTCCTTTGGCTGCCCTGGAGGGTCAGAGACCTGAACAGGGGGGTCTGGGACCCTGGCCCAGAGCTCAGAGAGACACTGGCTTTGATCTCAGTCCATGGGAAAGGCTTCCTGCACTGCGGGAGGGATTACAGGCCACAAGAGTGTGAAAGATAGTTATTTAGCTTATCACAGGGTGAAAAAACAGTAAATTTAGGTTTCTAGCATTGAAGTGAATGGGGGCAAGATGGAGGATTTGGGGCGTTGTCTTCTGCTTCTTCTTCTTCCCTCACTCCATTTTCTGCAGTGACAGTGGCACAAAGTAGTTTAAAGAGATTGAGTCAAAGTAGAGATGACCTGTTTAGTATAAGTGATAGGTATTGGCAAGTAATGATAAATAAAATATACGTAGCAATTAGTATAAAAGATAATGACTGCCCAGCTCGGGAGGAGTCGGAGTCGGGGAGTCGCCAGATGTCTGAGCAGCTGCAAACATCTTTGTGGGGCACTGAGAAAACTGATAAGAACAATGAACAAAGCATGCAACCTTGAAAAATCAGAACCTGAAGACTCCGTCTCTTTCATCTGTTTGGCACAGAGCTTTGCAGAGGGCAAAAAGATTCTAAAACCACCTGAATGTCGAGGAAAGCCCCCGACAGTCAGAGACTACTATGAAAAAGGTCTAAAAAAGGTTCCTCTTCTGGTTTCTGTTTATCATTTTTTGGAAAAGAAAGATCAACTTCTCAGGTTTTGCTTTTTTCTTGCATTTGAAATGGATGTTGTAAAATCATCACTTTTAGCCACAAGGCTAGAATTATTTTTTTTTTTTTAAGATTCTTGAGCTCTATAATATTACTGCCTATATGGCAGATAATTAAGTGAAAGCATATATATAAGGGCTTCATATTTGCCTAGGGAAAACTGACCTTAAAATAAAGTTAGCATTTCAGAACTGCAGGCTTCTGAAGTTCTACAGATATCGTTGAAAAACAAAATTAATCCAATAGTATGCAGTTCTTTTAAAAGAGAAGATGTAATAGATCTTACTTGATGAATTAATTGATATTACATGTAAGTTTAATCTTTTTCTAAAGACAGATTTGTTCCCAAGAATACAATTTGAAGTAATGAGGTTGCCTAAATCAGATGGTGTTTCTACCTCATGTTTGAAAGCTTCCAAGATGAAAGAGAAATTTACAGTCGTTTTGCAGTCGAGTTTAAATAATTAATTTGCTTGCTTACTGTTCAAAGCATACTAATAAAGTGAAGTCTGTTTCATGGTGAAGATTTCACAGTCAAAAATAGTAAATGTAGCTAGGAAGTCTAATTTATTGAGCTAATTTTTGATCATCCTATTCAGATTTATTGCTAGCATTATGGAGACTGTTACTGTAGAATTTTCCAAAACTGAATGCATTTCTATTGCTTTGCCATTTATTGTGCAAACAGCATAAGATCTTTGATGTGAGGAGAAGATGTGGGTGAAGAACTTTAGACCATGTGCATCTCAAAGCTTAGGAGTAATCCAATCTTGTCTACCCACAGGGATTGCACATTGGATGTCATATTGGAATCCATAATGGAACTTGCATAGTCTTCATGAGTGATAAGGTTATCTTCTATTTGGCAACAATTTATAATTTTTAATTAAAAGGAAGTCTTTTCCTAGTAAGTAATGCAATACAAGATAAATATCCTGAACACAAACAAAAAATTCCACTCTGTTTAATGCTATAGGGTTTTTGTTGTTCATTTGTTTTATTTATATTTTTTTTAATAAGAAACACGGGGGAGCGGGGTTTGTGTTAGGAGGCTGAGCTTCTCTCCTGAAAGATTCATTGAAGGGCTAGCACATTATAGATGTAGTGTGCTCAAACTAGTGATATGCCAAAAAATGCAACATGCAGGTGCTAAGATTAGACTTTCATGAATTGGATACATAGGAATAAAGATATTCAATGATGTATCATCAAAGATTAAATTTTAAACACTTGAACATGAAATTTCCTCCAATTTTGATGGAAGTCAGTTGAATTATTTTAGTCAGAGCATGGTTGAAAATGTTGATACAATTTAATAACTTCCTAGCCTTGAGGAAAACATAGTGGGAGTGTGATAATGAAAATGTTAAGTCTGATTTATTCAGAAGTGACACTGTGATTGGCAAGATGAATGACTAGTTGCTTTGCTAGTTGAGGGTTTTCATATGAAAAGCTCCTTAAGTTGGCAAGTTGGTGTCTCTCATATACAAGGACGCTTTCATATTTTGTATACTCTTTATCATTACATTAGCAGAAAATGCTGATACCGACCAGGAGACAGTTTATTACAAAAAAATGTAGAGCAAGAAGAGTTGATTTTCTGCAGAAAGATATATATGCCACCATTTTTTCAGATACTTGGGTGAAGTAAGTGAGAAAATTTATAGCAGATAGAAAAGAGGAAAGAACAGACAAGATTTCAAAGGGTGTATCAGGATGTAAGAATGCATTCATCAAATTTAAAAATACCTTAGAGCCCCTAATAACTTTTACTCCCTAAAGCTAAAGGTGGTTGAGATCATCTTGAATGAATAATTCTATTTGTTAATGTGTGGATTTGTAAATCTACTGGATTATGAGTTTCACTGAGAATAAATAGCTTTTGCAAGTCCTCAGTTGTTCCCTTGGGAAACTAATGAAGGTATTACCACTGCATGCTGACTGTAATCAGTGTGATATTCTCTTAATTATAGCACATATAAACAACCACGCTTTATTATGTATTTATTTATATTGTACTAGATACTTGGTAAAAACTGTGGTAATAAAACTGTGTACCAATGGTTTTAATGCCTTCCAGGGGATGACGATAGAACTGTAGAATTGTTTCCAGCCAAAACGCTTTGCACTACTGTAATTCCCAATATGTTTGCTGTTTGTTGTGGCTGCCTCTAAGCTCACCTATTGTTCAGAGAGTTGAAAGCTAAAGTCTGCAGTACCTGTTAGGGGTTTTAGTGAGTATTACTCTCTAGGTGATACTGGTTCTAAATTCATAATGTAAAAATACGGTGGAAACATTTTGTGCTCATAATGAGTATGATGGAATAAAGCCTTTGTTTTTTATCAGTTTTATTTTCCTTGTAGCATTGGAATAAATTACTGCATTGCAAAATATTTTAGAAACCTGCTTAACACATTATTTTTAGCATTATTAATGACTTCCATTCTTTAATCGGAGGTGTAAGCTGCTGCAATTCCACAGCATGAACACTTTCCTTATTAGAACATTAAGCAGACCTTCTGCACCATTGAGGTTTAGAAATAACAGTGGCTCTTCACGTTTGCATAAGGAAATTTTGTAAGGCTGTGGATGGCAGTATCTTATCTCTCTGAAATAATTCTCAATTACTTCCAAGATAGGCTTCCTTTCTTAATTACTTGTTATAATGTTTAGGAGTTCTAAGATTTTTGGGGGGTATGAAATAAAATCAGTTTTCTTTTTCCTCAGAATGCTTTTTTCTTCTTAATATGTGGTGCCTAAGCATGAAAACTCTATGTTTGTAAAATGACTTTAAAAGAAATTAATGCTTCACTAAGTCCATATTATAAATTCAATTCTAATTGTTTAGATGGAAGAGTATTTTGTTACAGTTGTGTTTAAAACAAATTTAATTTTTAAATTTTGAATTATTCAATATTGTGGAATTAACATAGGACATATTAAGTTAAATACTTAAATACGGATAATTTGGAACTATCATCTTTGATAGGAAGCTATCATTATTCTTTTCTTGGTTATAATAATTTAAACTTACATTTCCAGTAATTAGCCCTGAATTGTGCAAAGATTTGATCGTGTATGGATCAGTAAAATTAGTCACTTAAATTAGTGGCCTAAACAATAAAAGAAATTCCAGCTTTTCTAAGTGACAGGTTTCATCCATGGTTGTACTGCTAGAGTTGTTCCTGAACTTCTACATGGTTTTAAAACTAGGAGGTATGTGCTTATCTCTGAAATAGAGCTAAATAAATATTCAGCAATTTCCTCAAATAAATTAATTTCTTTTTATGGTGTGTTTAGCCTTAAGTTTTTGCATAATGTTAGAAAAGACAATCAATTAGCTTTTTTAGAAAGGTTTTAGAATTAAATTTTCTGATAAAAGTTATTAGACCAGCACAGAATCCCATTATCAAAATGTCTGCATGTAGATGTGTTTCGGGGTTTAAATCTTTCCAAATGTTGGTGTCAAAGGAAAAAAAAAAAAAAAATTCAATATGGTCAGGAGAAATAAGAATGTGCTGGCTCATGAACTTCTCTGTCATATAGTATAAAATTGAGATGTGAATAAATTATACCTTTTTTTTAATAAATCAAGGCCAAATATTTTGAAATATGCAGAAAATTGGCTTGGAAAGGCCATCAGAAGGAACTGTTAAAAATTACAGCCAAATTCTGGGCAGTTGATTCTGCATAACAGTGCTATACTGTGGGGAAAAGTGACCCAAGCTTTCAGCCTGATTCTAATTGTCCCTGATCAGAGTGTGTCTGATTTAGTGATTGGAGCGAGCACAGAGGTGCAGCATGCACTGCTCCCTCCGTCAGGCAGCACGTGTGCTGTACCTGAGTGATTGCCCATGGCAGGAGTGCCCAGCCTGCCGCTGATGGCCGGGCGGTGACGGACGCGCTAACTGATCAAAGAGTACGTTTTACACTCACGAGGAGCCCTGAGTATTACTGTCAGTGCCTCTGATTGCCAGGCAGAAGGAGTCAATGTACAACACTGCTGTGATCCCTGCGGTGCTCTGTGCTCGGTCACTGAGGGGCTAATGTATGCTGATATCTCAGTCAGCCTAACTAGAAAGCATCTTTTTGTTCATGGTGGTCAATAGGGGCCGTTACCCCTATAATTTGCTAGTCTTGCGTTAGGTTGAAAAGGCTGCTCTTCTGATACGTGCATTTGATTTTAATTATATTTTGCCATTCCAGCTGCTGTAGAGTGATATTGTAATAAGATAGCCAAGACTCCATTATCTTCATGCAGGAAAAACCAACTCATTATTATCACAACTCATTTTATACAGTTTTTACAGACCTCATGTACAACTTCAATTGGTTAATAGCTTTCTTGCCAATTACTCTGTTGGTTAGTAAAAGGTATTCTACTTGTCTGTCAAATCTCTCTATTCTTGGATTGTTTATATATTTTCTTTACTGATTCCCATGGGACAAATTCCCTGTTATTGCAGTTGCGTTTGTTTTTTAACCCAGGAATAGTTTGTTGAGCTAATGAGTTTTCATACCAAGATTTTTTTCACATGGGAACTTGCAAATTACTTAGAAGCAGTGACAGGCTAACTTTGGCAATTTAGTAGAGCAAGCCTGACTTTATGAGGCCTTTCTTTCATGATTCTTTTACCTGTCACAACAGAATTTTCGATAGCATGGCTGAAGACTAAATAGTGCCATTCTGTTTCATGCCAACTGTATACAAATTTCCATTTGGAAATAAGAGTTCAAGTTGTGCTGTTAATAGCAAGAAGCTCACTTGCAAAGTAACTTGAAGTCATGGTACACTAAGTTGGATCTGAGAGATTAGTTCAAATGTTTTCACTGAGTAAGTTCACAATAACAAGTCATTAGAGAAGAAAAAAAGTGGAAAGCAAAATCAGACAAATAATCTGAATTTCTGAAATGGTAACTCTTGAGAAGCCCTTTTGATCACACTTACCTGAAAGGATTTGGTAAGATGTGACATGACCACTCATTATTTATAGAACATACCTTTACATACATAAATAAATACCGCAGTGAGCAAGAAGCATCAGTGAAGGAAAGTATTTACTGAAAAGAAAGAATAATACTTTGGAAATAATCTATTTAACTTCTTTTTCAAGATAAAGCCCATGCACTTCATTGACTTTGAGTTTGTATTATGCAACATGCATGGGAGAATAGAGAATACATGAATGAATAAGTTTCTGAAATTAAACACGCGTGACTAATATTATGGGATTATGCTTCTACAGTTTGACAAGTAAGTTGAGTTAAAACTAATCTCTTTGGTGACCAGGGGGAGGAAAAAAAAAAAAAAAAAAAAGTAATTGATTGATTGAGATTCTAATTGAATAGAATATTCTGCTTAGCAAAATATTGCGCAAAAGGGAAGTCAAATGTAGACAGTGAAGAAGTTATTTTTCAGTAGAGATGCTGTAGAGGTCTTTGACCTCATGCTGATCATTACTGTTTGTACAAAGCAGTACTAATCACTTGAGATCTGAAAGGCTGCATTTGTGTGGCAGTGAACCTGTTCTACTACGTCCTGGCTTTCCATGAGCTAGCCTCCTGTGGCTGTGCTTCCAGCTGTTTTCATTTCTCAACTGACATACACATTACTGCTGTAGATACCTCTACATGATGGTTTAGATACGGCCTTTATTGTTTTTCCACATCTTTAAATTTAGTTGAAAAAGGAAAAAGAGAGCTATCTAGTGTATTTTAAGCATAAATCTTTAGTTTTCAGCATATTTAGAGCTGTGGGATTTTGTTTAAAAATTAAATGTAGTCCAAAAGGTACTGTTCAATTTCATGACACCTGAATTTATCATTTAATACAAGTACCCTTGATACATTGCTGTAGAAGAGAATGTTAAAAAGTAGCTTTTGGTATGAACATGCCTAGATATTATTGAAGAAATTTTTTATCTCTTAAGCCATTGTTGTGCTCACTGATGAAAGTAATGGAGTAAAAAAAGGTACTATTTTATGGAAAGCATAATAAAAACTAGCGGGTTAAAATATTAATAAAACTGGGGTATTCAAAAATTAATGAATATCTTTTATATGTCTAAAAATTTACACTAATACATGTTTTCCTGCTGTTAAGAAAAAAAAAAGTAATTTCACCTGTTTATTGCACTTAAAAAGTTAAAATATTTAGAAATAAGTTATTCATAAAGTAGCAGGGTGTCTTTTGGCATTTTACTTTACTTTTTTTTTTTTTTTTAACTCACAATTACTAGGAAAGTTAAAAAAAAAAAAAAAAGTTGAACTTGAATGAAAAAAATCCCTCAACTTTTTGCATAAAGGGATTTTTATTTGGGTTATTCCTTTTCTTCCATGATACAGTGAAGTCCATTTCCTTTCTACATAGTTCTGTGTTTCAGAAAATCAAAATTTCAGTTCACTTAAATCAGGCCAGCATGATTATAAATAATAATTTGTGATAACCATTCACTGATCTTAATTGTGCTAATAAAAAAGTGAGAAGTTGTTTCATACAGCTAGTGTTTCCTTTTACTCCAAGCTGTGGCTTCTTCCCATTGTAGAAGATGCTTCTATTGCTCTTGTACATGCAAGGTGGTCAGTGCTATCTACTGCTTCTTCTTCACAAGATACTTTTTTTCTTTATTTGTCTCTTAATTACCTTAGGAGTCATTATTAGACATAGTAAAAAATGGGGCAAACCTTCTGCCTTATTTACTTAAATACAGTTTATTTAAGCAATTAATACTGCTGAAAAGAGCTGTGCTTACTGTGTAGTAATTTGGGATGGGAAATCCATTTCAGTCAAGATTCAGAGAATCTGCTTTGTTAAGTATCTCTTGATTGATACCTCTTTGGCCACACTGCACTGCTGTTGTCACTTCCAGGCTGAGGTATTAGGATTTCTGAGGGTTTATTGTGTGCTACTTAGCACTGTGCTGAGCTGGGCACTGTGCGCCGTGTCCTACGTCTTTCTTTACTCTGGGACATGTCAAGCTTTGCAAAATGTGTTTGAGGCTGGAGAAGAAATTTTGTAGCAGGACCCTGTCGGAGAGAACAGTGCTTTATAAAATGACACAAGGAGCACAAAAGTCTATTTCTTAAGCTGCTGACTTCGGGTTACTGAATGGAGACAAAGTGGTCACACAGTTAATTTGTAAGGGGAAATATGTATAGGAACACAAAGAGTGATAACATGAATAACCCTTGCTCCATATGTCTTTTTTGTTTTGAGGGTTGATTAGAAGCTTTGATTAATGCATTTTTAAACACACTGTTGAAGTTTGAAGACACTGGCATGCTGTGTGACTGAAGGCTCCATTTAAAACGAAGCACGGGTAGTTAACCTGCCGTTGCAGCAATGGTGTAGGTGTTGAGAAAAATGAGTAAAATCAAATCTAAAGCCACTGGAAAAGAAAATTCCCGTTTCTTGGTCCCATTCTGCAAATGCAGAGTCAGAGTCAATTACACATGTCCACACTCTCACCGCAGTGTTTTCATTCTGGTAGAGTGACTTTGAGTATAGAAGGAAGAGTAAGATGAAGGACAGAAACCGTCCTTCAAAAAATTGATTCTTTTCCTCAAAGCTGAGTTCAGTACTGAGAATGTGTATCCAAAGAGATGGCAGGGAAAAGCACCTAATTGTAATCACAGCTGTGAGATACCTGACTGGTACATTTCAGTGTTTAGGGCTGGTGGCTCTGTGTGACTTGAAGCTGGTTTTAATAAGCTTGGATTTAAAATTTTGGCCTTAACTGACTGACCTTATGTGCGTTGTTTTTCTTCTTTATATCAGTGCTTAATGGATGCTTTTGAACTGATCCCTTGATTTCAAAGTGGGAATAAATACCAAAGAAATGATAGTTGGTATGTTTACTTCCTATTACATAGAATGCCATGTGTTTTCTCAATATAATACTAGTTCTGGTCGTTTCGATTTTGAGCTTCCTTCTAACTATGCTTAAAATCTGATCCTTTGCTCCGTTTCATTTTATTGAAAACAACACGGATATCCATAATTTTATACTTTTACACAATCTTTAGAGTAGTTTCATTTTGGCAGTTTTGGTTGTCTGTAATCTTTTTTTTCATGCCCATATTTTTAATATGTTGACAAACCCTCTGTGTCCTTATGCAGACCCTTTAATCCCCATCTGTAAAAAAAAATCCCACACTGGTGGTTCCCTTCAAGTTTTCCTTTTTTTTAAATTGTGATTATAAAATAACTTGTACTTAATGACAAAGTCTCTGCAAGTTGCTTCAGTGAATACAGAGTAATGAGCTTGTCTGCAGTGATAAGCTTAGATTTAATATTGATGGTACTGCTTGTGTATTTGGGGCCTTTTTTGACAAGCACTTGAGAATCTGATCGGTTCGTTTCTTTTGTTTCTTATGTTTCGTTTCTTTTCACTGTCTATCTTCTTCATAGCTGGAAGTGTTCAATTAGTTAACTGAGTACGGCTTCAGTCCAGAAGTTGGTCTCAGTTATAAAGTTTAATTTAATTTGGGTTGATTTAAAAAACTTGTATTTCTTAAGAATTTATGCAGGGAAAGTTTGACAAAAGACACTGGCCTACCACTAAATCACTCCTTCCATTCTGCATAAATACATACTTCTCTAGCTACTTCTCACTGGAGTATTGATAGCTATTTATTGTTTTCAGTTTTAGAAAATGATTTCATCTGCAGATGCAGATTTGTGAACTTTTCAGCTCTCTCTCTTCCCTTGGTTTCCCACTGCCCTCTCCCCACTTTTTAAATTTATTTTCTTTTTTCTTCCTGACTCAATTTATCTTCACGTGCTAGAAGAAAAATACTGATTAAGACTGAGGGGTGTACTTTGGTTTAAGTATCATTGCTTCATCTCAAGATGTTTTTAAAAGGTTTTTTAGATGGTCTTTTTGTGATATGGGAAAGATCTGATGTATATTACCATGCTGGTCACTCTTACTTTAACCTTCTTTAGAGGTCAGAAAATGCATATGGTGCCAATCCACATGACACTTTTTAGGCAAAGAATTTTTTTTCACGTTATTTTCTTGTTTCATGTTAATACCTTTGAGCCTTGAACCTTTACCTTAGAAAATGGGCTGCAGGCTTTGAACATGTGTACATTATTTAACACACAAGTGTTATACTTAGCAGCCATGAGTTTTTGGCTTGATCTTTTGTTCTCACAATGACTGTGAAAGGTGATAGTGGTTAATACTGACAGATGAGGTCAGGAACATGAGTAATATTACATCGTATGAAACCAATCAAGAGCCTCCTCTAAGGTGATGAACTCCGTGGTCTAATTGAAGACTACATGGGCACAGCATATTTGAGGACAGCAATCTGTAAGAATCCCTCATTTTATAAAGAAAAAGGATTCTAAGGAACTTGGAAAATCTATTTTCTGTGCTAGAAGGAGGCACACTGAAAAAACATGTTTATCATTAAATTAGTTTATGTACTGGGGTCTAGTGCTGTTGTGGAGTTGCATTTAAATACCAACAAAAAGAAAATATCAACAAAAGCCTTATTAATTCTTGCTACTTTTAGAAAGGATTTTTTTTTTTTTTGGCTTAAGAAATAATGTTTTAGAAATCAAGTAGTTAAAGCTAAATGATTTGAACTAATATTACAATCTGTTTCTATGAGTCTTATTTTAATGGAAATTTCCTAAATCCTTTTATCTGCTACTATAATAAAAGCTTACTATACCTGAGAAGGAGAACTACAGGTTCTCACCTATCATTTCTGTTTGTTGCTCTCAGCTGTGTGTTAGTATTCAGAATCAGCATTAATCATAAAGCATTTAAAGATTTTTCAAACAATCAAACCCATCATTTTCCTGAAAGAAGATAGTGAGGCATAAAGCTAGCTTTTTAAAATAAAATGTATAATTGCTGTGACTGTTGCCCACTTCAGACTTTCAAAAGAAGATTTCTTTGGTAATGGAACACAATTTCTCAGTATTCTGGAAATTTGAAAGGCTAAATTTTGTTTTTCCCAAGAGATTATAAAGAAAAAAATGTCCAGTCCTTTGAGCTAGAAAAAATATTTAGTCAGCAACATGACCCAACAATTGCAGTGGGATCATGCAGATTGCTGCTCTTTATCTATATCTCTGGTCTTTTTCCACTTATAAATAATACAGCTATCCAGAGTGAGTAAGCCAGACTTTGTGTGAAGAGTGCATAGCAAAATAAAGGTCTTCCATTCAAATCCAATTTTGCAATGCAGATGGTTGAAGAGATGCCTGCGCTGGCACTGAACAGAAGACAGTGCTTGTGCAGGAATACTTGGGTCTGGAAACTGAATAACCAAATTAACACTCAGATGAGCCTGAATTAAGAAGTTGTGGCTCTCTGCAGATGAGCTCAGGCACTGCATGATGCTGATTTTTAAGTGACACCACTTCCAGAGCCAGAGCAGGCACCGAGGCAACACACCGAGGTGTGTTGAGGGGGGGGTTCGTACTTCTGTAAAAATATTTCATACCTGTGAAAATTTAAGTGTTTAGATTTATAGTCTGTGCTTGGATCTTTTGAATGGAGCCAGTTGCATTGCACCCTTGTGAACATACAGAAATCTGCTTTGTGAGTCAAGGGTAAAGGTCTAATGTCACAGAATTGGCTGAAGGATGAACATCTCTGCTGTATTTTGGGAACACTCATTGTATGTAGTGAATAAACCTGATTGAATGAGGAACATAGTTTCATAAGATGTGAAAGTATAAGAAATAATGCATAGGAAGAATCCAGTAGCCACTATGTAATTGAGATTGGTGATTGCAAAGATACTTGTTCCTTAGCACAGTTCTGACCAGAAGGGAGACTGTGATTCAGAAATAGGTTACCTAGAATCGGCAAACTTATCCTTGAACAACTGTTCTATAAATAGAGAAAAAGAGGTCATCAGAAATGCCTTTGGAACAGTACATACTAATATGTATGACCGAAACAAAACAAGATATTTTTGTCAATAAATAATGGTTTTGACCCTATGTCTTTATATTAATAATCATGATAACCAAGGGTTTTAGGCTTTTTGGGAGAAACTGGGTAAAATGTTTCTCCTCGTTTCTCTTCAGTAGTATTCATACTGGATTATTTCTGTACATGTTTTCTAGAACTTTTTTGGTGACTTAGGTATTTTTGTACATCTGAATATCGTAAACAGATTATCTAGAGCATCTGTACATACAAAAGCATGTGACATTCCTTGAGTGTTACTTGATATTTCCCAGGTGTTTGCACTGGATCCAATTCTTTTTAACAGCCTTGTTAATGACCTAGATGATGGGACAGAGTGCATACCCAGCAACACAAGACTGGGAGGCATGCCTGATACTCCAGATACAGATCCTGTGCTTGATTTGATGTAGAAATGATCCAACAATAACCTGATGACATTCAACAAAAGGAAATTCCAAGTCCTGCAGCTGCAGAGGACTAACCCCATGCACCAGCACATGCCAGGGGATCAATAGCTGGAAAGTGGCTTTGCACAAAACCCTAGTAAGTCAAGCTGAACAGCAATGTGTCTTTGCAGCAAAGTAAGCAAATTATATTCATGGATGTAGTAGAAAGGGCACTGCCAGCAGGGCAAAGGTGGAGGTTTTTACTGTCTACTCAGCACTGACAATACTGCATCTGGAGTGATATATCCAGTACTGGCCACTCATGGAGCCCGTTCAGCTAAGGGCTGCTAAGTGATTAAGAGCTGGAGCATATTCCACATGAGGGAAGTCTGAGAGGGCCAAGACTGCTGACCCTGAATCTGCAGTGGGCATCTTGTTAGTGTGTATGGATTCCTGATGGGAGGATACAAAGAAGGCAGAGACAGACAATGCCCAGTGAAAGGCCAAGAAAGCTCAAACATCGGCACAGGATGCTCAAGGAGGTTTTGGAGTCTCTAATCTTAGAGTTCTTCAATACCTGAGTAGCACATTTAAGCTTATCCTGCTTTGAATAAGCAGAGTATCTCAAGAGGTGCCTTCCAGCCTCACCTATTCTCGGGTGCTGTGATTCCATCAGTTATCTGAAGTCTAAGAGCAAGGTCCAGGTAAATTTGCCAGTAGGTGTTTGTTGAATTGGCTTTCCTTCTACTGAAAAGCCGTCATAGAACCCTAGAAGGAATTACATGTGGAGGATATTTGGAAGGAGAAACAAAAGCATGAACTTTGTTCCTCATGTTGAAATGGGAAGAATGATGGTACAAAACCCAGGAACATTCATTTTATGTTTTAAACTAGGAAATGTCTTGATTAACGCCTTCTAACTTGACTAACTAAAGTCCTGCTCACTGGAATCTCCAATTTCTAATGATAGAAAGTTGCTCTTCCAAATGAGATAGATTTTTAATAAAAATTGCTCTCATTCTTGAGTGGTATACTTTGTCACAATATGACCTCATATTTCATAACTTTGAAAGCTGCCTAATTCTAATTTTTTCCACTTTATAGGAAAAAAAACTGAGGGTCCAAGAAAATGTATGCTAAGAAGTTACTGACATGACGGATTTCAATATCTCTGAGTAATTAGCTAAGTTATGCTTGTCTCTTTCATTAAAGGCACCATTAGACAGCCAGATGCAAAAGATGACTGTGGCAAATGGTTTTCCAGGTAATTCTTGATAATGTTAAATGTGGTTGTCATTTCAAATGATCACTATGCATCTTTTCTTAAATATCCATCCATCTACTTGAGCTGCTTGCTCAATAAATTGTACTTGGAAATCATTAGGATAATTTCATGGAAAGAATTTTCTCAGTTTAACTAGCTCCAGAATATTTTCTCTGTTTTTTTGTTTGTTGTTGTTGAGGTTTTTTAGTGGGTTGTTTTTTTTTTTCATTCTCCACAGAGATTGGTGAAAAATCTGTATTACAGATATTCCTCTTTTCTTTGCTCCTTATTACATTTCTCCCTTTGTTGAGCTTTTTTTGGACACAAAGTATATTAAAAATGTGCTGAGTTGAAAATTTTAAATCTGTGTGATGGGCCATACATTGCCTTCAATTTCTGCTCATGATTGTCTTTAATTTTAGTGAGAGAAGTGCACCAAATGTTGATGGGGGCACTGGTTCCTGTCATAGCACAAGGCTGAACTAAAGCACACTTTCTTTTCTGTAAATGTACACACTTAGTCAAGTGAAAGCCCATTTAGCTTTTTAGACTTAGAAATTGTTTGAATCCAACTTGATTTTTTTTTTTTCACCCAAAACGTGTTCCCCTTATTTTTATAATGAAAGCAAAACCCGTGCAATTGATTTAGTTTCAAAGGTGTTGCATTTAAGTACTGCAGTGAGCACTGGGATATGTATTTCTCTCTAGGTGATTTGCATGAGGTACCTTATTTAGGTTATTTTTCACATTCTCTTGTTGCTTAAAATTTTACTCTGTACAGAAGCTAGAGCATGAGAAGGACTAATTTAAGGATTTTTTCATCTTGACTTTTTGAAAAAAGGTTGGACGGTTACTTGTCTTTTTCAGTGTTGCTATTATATGAGAAAGGTGATGTGTTGATAAAGAACACAAAACACAGAATTACGGCTGCTGCTGAGTGCTTCATTCTGGCAGGGGTGGAATGAGAGGAGCAGATATTCCCAGCCTGAGAGGAAATTCACTGACAGACACCCTCTAAGTTTAAAGTGTACATTGTTTGTATGGTGAAAATGGCATTCCCGTAATGTCCCTAATTTGCTTTACAGTTTCTGGAGTTAAGATGCTTGTAAATAGTCTTGAGTAAGTCTCTCACTGTGCATTGTCTACACAGCACATCCTATTACTTTTGTCTGCACAACAGTTAAGACTTCACTCTCTATTTAACCCCACTGTATGCAGTTTATAATATTGGACTTTCTTCATTCTCTTTTCAGTAAAACTTGCTCCTTAATCCTGGTGGAGGGTTTCATTCCTGTAATTTCTAGCTGTATTAAATACTCTGTCTTAATCTTGTCACTTATGCTGGGTTTTTTTTATGCTCAGGAATTGCCGCATACTTTTAGTCCCACTCTTTGACATTAGAAGAAAGACAGTTCTCTCCTGGATACAACTGTCATCAGTGCTCAGAAATTTGCCATTGTTTTCTTTCAGAACATACTGTCTTTCTCCCTTTTTTCATTTATTGTTATCTTTCCTTTTGACAGTCTTTTTTCTTTTATTTAATGGTGTTTAAGCAGGTAAATAGGAGACTCTTTAAATAGCATATTTTATTAAAACAAAACACCTAATTAATTTCTCCGCCAGTTATGTGCTCCAGTAATCCTTTAATGTGGGCTCCTTAAAAATTGTGTTACTACAGATAAGAAGGACTAATGCATACTAGAAATATCAGGTGCTTTTTGGAAGACCTTTTTTTTGTTTTTTAAAGGAATTATCGTATTAATAGTTTACTTTACTCCTTATGTATTTCTTTAACTTCATTATCACAGAGCTTTTATTAATGGGGGCTTTAAAACAGGAGCAGTTACTTAAGTTTAACTGGATTGAGTAAAGTAAGTATTTGCCACAAACGTAAAATCATTATCAACTCATCTGATTTCCCTTATATGATCTTTTATAAAGCATTAAAATAAGAAAAAAAATTTTAGGAACATTGCTTCTTTGTGTATATTCACTGAAAACACAAGAGTTTTAAACTGCATGCTTGGAGAACACGAAGCTAAGTGCAGTGCCTCACAGGGATATTCAAGTGGGGAAGATATTTATTTCATTTTAAAATATCCTAAAATAAGGTAAAAATCCTAAAGATATCCTAAAACCTAAAGAAGGATAATAACAAAGATGAGTAATAGTAACAATGGTCCTTCTGTGACCGTTTGATTCCCCTTGAGTGTACTAGAACTTTTGGGTGCTTTCAACACCACTCAGACACAGCATGGAAGTGTGCAGAGAGCCACAAGCTTTTGATTAAAAGCAAAAGGGACAGACAGAAACTCCAGTTTACCAGACAAAAGAGAGGCACTCAGGACTGCAAATCCAGAGCAGATACAGGAGGAGAACAGACTGGCAGAGAAGATAATTTAGGGAGCTGAACTATTTAAGTGAAGAAGAAATGGGGAAGAGCAGGCATTTTGGGGTTAAAGCTAGTGATAGGTGGGAATAAAGAAAAGGGGCAGATATTTGACAGCTGACTGGGAAAGTAGGTAGCTGAGGATGTGCAGATTGCCTACTGAGGTGGCTTGCATGGTATATTCAGATAAATTAGGATTAGGAGGGCGAGGGCAGAATTGTGGTGCATGTGCAGAAGGGTTGCATCCACTAAAGTTCACTTTCTTTCTGAGGTCTGAATGGACTATGAGACTTCAAAGACTAATGGTTCCTCTGTAGTCAGAAAACAGATTGAAGGCAGACTGTGATTTTCTGATTTCTCTGCTATATTTTCAATATATTTTATAGTGCAAATAGCTATATCCTCTGCCAGATTTTTATTTGTCATAATACAAGCATTCCCTGTCACTATATGTATTTCAGTGAAAGTTTAGACACTTGGAAGGTCTTTGGTTCATCATATTTTCTTCTTTTTGACTTCCCCAAACTTCTCTTTGGCAAGCTATCTAATCAATAAATTGGCTGTATGCATAGTGTGAGTATTCCCACATAGTTAACTAAGGCAGATTTTTGGTAGGTCAGTTATTTTGTTTTCTTCTGCTGTTCTCAAAAATTAAAAACAACTCTTCCACAAAGTGAAGCTGCAATCATTCTATGATAGAAGTAAGAGAGAGCTGTTGTCATAGAACTTCTATTGTTCTTGCAGGTCATTATGTAGTGGACGAAATGGTGGATCCTGCATCTAATTATTGCTCTAAGGATTTCCTTATTGCCTTTGTACTCCTTTGCAACTCTAGGTAGTTACTCAAGCCCTACTTCTTACAAATGTTTAATAAATGCAATTCTCATTTTTCAGAGTAATAGCCAGAAATTTCTGTAGAAATGTCTGGCAGAAATGCTGAGCACTTATAACTGTGAAGCCAATGGGAATGCTATTTTGAATGGATGAAGTACCATATAGCAATCACATTCTGAAAAATCATTCACTAGAGTTATCAAGTTAGGTGTGAAAATTAATAGGATTTTTTTTCCTTAGTCTGTCTATGCCTCAGTCAACTGACTGAGGCATAGACTGCATACTTGTAAAATGGAGTGATATCATCTTTCATTTTGCTGGCCATTTTAAAGATTGATTAAGTTTTGTGAAGCAGTCCTCTGTTCTGAGAAGTGTCATAGAAAGTTGTGCTGGTTCAAGACAAATGGACAGATTTAATAGGTTTGCTATAAGTTTTAACAGTTTTCAGCAAATATTGACCAGCTGATCATTAATAACTTTTCATTTATTACACTTATCAACGTTACAGGGATTCTGGGAGGGAAGGAGGGCAAAGGCAGTCAATTAGAAATTGCATTATTTATATACATAGATGAAGTGAATTCATGGTTGAGTAGAGTACCCTAACAAAGATAGAGTTTAACTTCTTATGACTTTGACTGTACAACTTTATAATCATATTCTTTTACTTTCTTTTGCCTTTGTAAATGTAAACCTGCATTCAAAATGCAACTGTAGAAGAAAATACTGTTTTTGAAGGAGTAAGTTGTTGTTTTATTGAAAATGATGGGGAAATGTCCATCGCTTATCATTTATTCTTCTAATTTTCCCCTCATCTGTGATGAATGAAATAATATATGACTATGTGCATGACTAGTTTGAAAATCAACTTAGAAATGAAAAAACTTGTCCATTTATTCCTCCAGTGAAACAGCTCTGGCTGTACTCACGTGACCCACAGGCTGGGGCAATGTTCTGAATGAAATCTTTATGTGTGATCATAGAGTCTTTTCAGAATTCCTAATGTTACTCATTATTGCATCTCCCAGAAATGTGCTTAAGTGACAGGTAGCTCTTCAGCAATGCTTTTGCCAAAACCGCAGATGATATTGGTGTGTATCTGGTCAACTGCATTTGGCATCTAAGCATGTTGCCTTTAGTGTGCTTTGAGCAGTGGTTAAAAATTCTTGTACTGGACTCGTCAGATTGTTGTGGTTGACCACCAGTGATAGCATATAAAATGGTTTTTTAGCTTTTTAGACTTAGAAATTGTTTGAATCCAACTTGGTTTTTTTTCACCGAGAAACATGTTCCCCTTATTTTTATAATGAAAACAAAACCAGTGCAATTGATTTAGTTTCAAAGGTGTTGCATTTAAGTACTGCAATGAGCACTGGGATATGTGTTTCTCTCAAGGTGATTTGCGTGGGGTGCCTAATGTTGCTTTTGTGCCTCACAGATCATCTTGTTTTTCAGGTATACAACAGGGTGCATCTAAAGCATTCTAACACTGGGTAACAGGCATTATGTGATTAAAGTCTACCATCTCATTAGAAAAAGAGTAACTCTCTTAATAATGGACATTGTAAGTTACCTTGTATTTCATCTAAGAAATTAAGATTCTCTTCCACTTTGCATGTGCTTTCTTGAGGGAAAAACAGTCTGAAGTAAAATAGACTATGCACACAATATATTCATTTATCTCCTTTTCGTGCAACTTCTTTCAAATTCTATGTCTCACTTTGTTCATTGATGTTTAATATCATATTAAATTGACTTGTGGACAACTGAATTTTGCGCTCCCTTTCCTTGCCATTTTTTTGTAACTTTTTCAACAGTACAGATTTCTCCTGTACTTTTTACCCTCAGTCTTAAATTTCTGCCATTTATTCAAAGTTTAAGAAGAAGGGTAATTTGTAAAAATCAGATTATTTAATAATTTTAATATTAATATTATTGTTACTATTTAATAATGTTTGGGGAGAGTCTCTTGTGTTGTTAACAATTTTTACTAGAAAAGTCTTATAAGTTTCATATAGATTATAGGAACTGATAATGAAAGCAAATAAAAATGGAAATAAAATATTTTCTGCTGACATAGAACCTAGTTGTTATCTGTGCAGATTTCTGTCTGCAAGAGAATATTTGTTAACTTGCATCTCCAGCTTTATCTGCCAGGCAAGATGTGCTATCACTGTTGGAGGAACAGTGAGCTTCTAACATAATAACTTTCAGTGAGAAAATTGAAGTAGGTTATAAAAATGTATTTTCTCTTACTTGATTGCTTAATAATGCTTTGAATTCCAAGGCTGAATGTAAGATGGTCTAGTTTAGCTGGTGTACCTCTATTCTGGGCATGTAGCAATTTCAGCCTGTGTTTTTTCTGATGTTCATAGTTCAACAACTTGAGCTGATTGGCAACAAATTTATTAGTTTTATGTAAAGGGGAACAATAAAATTTCATAATTTTTCCTAAGAGTAAATCACAGACAGATCCGTAGAGAATATTGCTGCAGTTTGGAAACAGTACTTTATAATCAGATTCTTCATGGGATGCATCTGAACACTCAAGAAGTTGATAACTGCAGCTCAGTAGGTGTGCAATCAACTGATCAACATGATACAAATTATACTCTTATGCTGGTTTTAATCCAGCAAATTCTACTTTAATCAATGATATTATTATAATTTTACATCAAGACTAATAAGACCAGGACTTGACATTTTTCATAAGCAAAATACTGCGTCGCAAATCATTTACTTTTGGTGTTAATTGTGTCGTAAGGATGTTGAGTACTGACTGGCTTTGCAGAGGTGTCCCCTGGCACAGCAGGAAAAGGTAATGACTGCTTAGTCCCACACCTTCCTTCTCATGTGAATTTGTCCTTTATGGCACTAATATGTCGTTCTTATGTTTATTCTTTCTGGCAATTCAGATTTGTGCTTTACCTTAAAATGCTAGACATAGACCTGTTGGATTGGGTCCAGATAAGGGATATAGAAATAATTAGAGGGCTGGAACATCTCTCTTGTGAGGAAAGGCTGAGTGGGTTGAGGTTTTTCAGCCTGCAGAGGAAAATACTCAGAAAGGGGGCTTATAAGAAAGATGGAAACAAACTTTTTAACCAAGTCTGTAACAATAGGACATAGGATAATGGTTTTAAACTAAAAAAGAGTAGTTTCAGCTATAAAAGGAAGAATTGTTTTTATGATGAGAGTGTCGAGGCAATGGAACAGGTTGCCCAGAGAGGTGATAGGTGTCCCATTATTGGATGTGTTCATTCCAGGGGGTTGGAGAAGATGACCTTTAAAAATTCCTTCCAGCCCAAAGTGTTCTATGATAATATTCTACAATTCTGTTACCAGTCCCTGGGAAGTCCTTCCACTAGTTGCATTCTCAGAGTCATCCCAAGATTGCACCTAAAGATCATGTTCCCAGTGTTTCCCTAGGCATCCAGAATAGTACTGATATTTTTCTTGCATTTGAGATGGCAGTTTTAGCTGTGTGTAGCAATATGCAAAATCTAACATAATTTGCCACCCTCAACTAAGGAAATGTAAAGACCCCAATACATCTCTGTACATGGTCAGTCCCCTCAGCTTGCCCGTACCTTGTCCCCTCCAGCATGTACCTGCTGGAGAGCAAGTTACTTGACAACTCTACTTCCTTTGAACTGCCAAGGAAAGCAGGAAGAGGAATCTAAGAGTACAGCCCAGAGCTAAGTTTTATACATACTTCTTTCTGTGTTGTAACAAAAGCTGTTGTACTCTTCTTCAGGATAACAACCAGGTCATCTGTACTGTCCAGAAGCACTGCATGGGCAGAAAAGAACATTTCAAACATCTTTCTAGTATTTCTTCTTTGGAACAGTAGCTCCAGTTGTCTACCAGTACCTTGGAGGCAAAATAGCTGGCCAAATAACTAAATTCCAGTAAACTCTCAAGTAGCTCCTTATGTCAGATAACTGCTGTGCATGTGTCCTATTGGTTGACTGCCCATGAGATTGTTCTGGAAGTCTGATGAATGCCAGAGGAAACAGAAAACAGCTCTAGGAAAACAGGGACCTAGAAAGCATAATTCTCCTGCCTTAATTTGGTCTTGTTTGTCCTCAGAAGTATCGCAATTACCCGCAAACAAGAGTCTTCCCCTGTGGTACTGCTAGTTAATCTCAGTATGAATTGAACAAAAGGTCCTGAGGAGCACCTGAAAGCCCAGCAATATGAAGGGATGACAAAGTCTGCTAGTGTTGGTCCTGGGTCATTCTTTTCTAGCCCACATATGGGCAACAGCATGAAACATGAGGTGATTTATCTGTTCCCATTATATTTAAGCCTAAAAAATACTATAGCAGCATTCATAAGCTGTTCAAAAGTCTGAAGCATCAAAATTTTTTCTTTTCTATTTTCAGGTTGGTGACAGTCTTCCTGCTGATAGCTTGATAGATTGGATGCATTGTGTAACTTTCTGTAGCAGGTTATTCTACCCCTCTCAAGCCCATTCTTTCCTCTTTTCATTTTTGTCAGATTTACATCTGTTTCCTTAGCAAGCTACTATAAACATGTCTTCAAGTCCATTTACAAAATATTCTTAATATCAGCTTCAGAACAGGGAGCATAATGCAAAATGACCGAGCTACTTTGAATAAACAGCTCTGGATTTTTAAATTCATCAGAATCCTTTTTTATTTCCTCCTTGGAGGATCCATGTCTTTGAATTGTTTGTGCTGTGCTTTGCCTAGGGATGTGTTTGCATAATAAGGGCTTTGATTTGAATAGATGAATAGCCCTGGGTGTTTGTGTTTTCCCTCAATTTTCATGATTATAGCAGAAAAAAAGTGCAAGGACAGTTTTAGCTGAGTAATTTAGCATATTTTCACATTGAGACTTGGTTTTGCTGGAGACTACAAGACAATGCAACTCAAGTAGATAGCAGAAAATGTGAAATGAGAATGATGGGAAGGAAAAGGAACTTCAAGAAGATGATCTATTTTGCAACTCTGCAACAGTCAATAACTACAAATTAGTTACAGCTTGAATGACAGACAAAAAAACCTCAGGTATACTGTAAAAAGGAACTGTAAAAAAAGCTGCCTATTTAGTTGCTCTCACTGTCATCTTTGTGTAATAGGATGAGAGAAGTGTGTCCTCATATTGTAGAGATATTTTCTTTCCTTTTTCTGTCAGCACTGTGATATTCAGGATTACATGGCGGTGAGAACAATAGCTGCGTGAAACATCTAGTGACCTAAGAGAGTGCTTTTTCTCATTGAATTTCAGACTCTTCTTACTCCAGTAAAATTCTTTCACACCTTAAATGATTGTTGAAGTTGCATTTAAAATAAAAATTTTTACTCATCAGAGGTTATTCAAAAAAGGTTCTCTGCTTTTGCATTGCCCTTCTGGAGAGGTGTGATGACTAAGTGGCATACTATGAACATAGCTGAAAGGAATCAGTTTTGGCCATCTCCTCTCTGAATGATTTTGATTGGAATATGACAGGATTTTGAGGGAAAAGTTAGAAATTTGAGTTTTGATATCCAAGTATAAATGTAAATAAGAGAGTGACAAGTTTTCTTAAATACATCTCATTATTTGTGCTTTGTGTATCTTTTTGTCAAGACATTGTTTCCTCTATCTGAGCTGCTTGTCTTTCACTGCTGAAAGTGGAGTCCTGCATAATAAATTCATTTTTTAAGCACAAAGTCTGAAACGCATATTGAAGGTTGGTTGTAAATATTTTTGTGGGAAAATATGCATGATAAATCTATCAGATTCTCCATTATCTATAAGAATCTAGATTGATTTGAAATTAATTTAATTTTTTTTTTAGGATTGTGGTTTTGTAGGCTTTTTGACGTTTTGTTTGTTTCTTTGTTTTCTCAGCCCTGGAAAAGACAGCTAAACTATCTAATTGTCTTTGCTTAGTAAATATGGTTACACATGCCTGTTCAATGTAATTTCTCGACTAATTTTTAGCATGTGCTTCATACTTCTTGATTCATACTGATGTATAGAATAGTTGAAAGGCATTTAGGCTGCTGTTGAGTTGAAAAACAAAGTTCTCACTTCTTTTTTTCATTAAGAGAAAATATTGATTAGGTGTGGTTATGAAACAGTTAACTACAATAAAAGTACAGATTGAAACTTGAAGATTTTTGTAATTTCAGATATACCTTAAAAACATCAGTTGAGGATATAATTTGATCAGTCATGCTGTACATGTGACTTCTGTGTTGAAATAAACCCCACTAACGTTTGGACCCCTTCTCCTTCAGAGTTTGCACCAAATAGCTGTTTTTACGAATGGCAAAGTGTTGAGCATTTTTGTATGTTATAATTGTATCCCCTCTAATTCTAAGAGAGTTCTTAGAGGTAAGCACAGATCCACTGATTCTTCACAAATTCTCTACCACAAATATTTCCAATTCTGCATCACTTCGGGGTGTGATGTTTTACAGCGTACAGTCTTGTTTCTCCCTGTTGTAGTATATTTAACTTCATCCACTTTTATATTAGCAAGTAGCTGTATCCAGCAGAAGTACCTTTGTAGAAAAAAAACACTAGGCTCTCAGGACACAGCATCCCTATATATGGGAGATGTACTGGGTGACTAGGAAAGGCCAGTGTTACTCCCATCTTCAAAAGAGGCAAGAAGAAGGACCTAGGAAACTATTAGTCCACCTCTGTCTCTGGAAAGGTAATGGAACGGGTCATTCTGGAGGTCTTCACCAAGCATGGAAAAGAAAAGGAGTTCATCAGCATGGATTCACCAAAGGGAAATCATGTGTCAACAATCTGATAGTCTTCTATGATCACATGGCAGGATGTCTCAACGAGGGGAAAGCAGTTATCTACCTCAGTAGATAAGAGTAAGGCTCAACTTCTTAAGGCTTTGGACACTGTCTCCCATAAATCCAAATAGGTAAGCTCAGGGAAACTGGGCCAGATATATGGACAGTGGGGTGGACCAAGAACTGGCTTGAGTGGAAGAGTTCAGAGGGCTGTGATCAGCTGGAGACCTGTAGCCAGTGACGTCCCCCAGGGTTCATACTGGGTCCAGTCTTGTTGAACTTAAGTGAATGACCTGGATGAAGGGATAGAATACACCCTCAGCAAGTTTGCTGATGGTATGAAACTTGGGGGGAAAGGCTGATACACCTGAAGTCTGGGCTGCCACTCTGAGATCCTGATAGGCTGAAGAATTGGGTGGAGAGAAATCTAATGAGGTTCAAAAAGGACAAGTAGGGTCCAGAACCTGGTGAGGAATAACTCCCCAACCCAGATGGGGGGCTGACCAACTAGAGAGCAGCTCTGCAGAGAAGGACCTGGGAAGGACCACCAAGACTGGGTGACAAGTTGACCCTGAACTGGCAGTGCCCTTGTGGCCAGGAGAGCCAAAGGTATCCTGCGGGGCATCAGTAAAATTGTGGCCAGAAAGCAGAGGGAGGGGATCCTCTCCCTCTGCTCAGCCCTGGTGAGGCCACATCTGGAGTGCTGTGTCCAGTTCTGGGCTCCTCAGCACATGACAAGGCTCTGCTGGAGAGGATCCAGCAGAGACAACAAAGATGATCAAGGATTTGGAATGTCTCTCTTATGAGGACAGACTGTGGAAGCCAGGCCGGTTTAGTCTGGAGAAGAGAAGACTGAGAGAGGATCTCATTAATGCAGATAAATATCTCTAAGGCAGGTGTCAGGAGGATGGTGCTGGACTCCTTTTCAGCGGTGCCCAGTGACAGGTTGAGGAGCAATGGCCATAAACTAAAACAATGGCCATAAAATAAAACACAAGAAGTTCTACCTCAATGTTCAAGGAAGAACTTATTTCCATTGACAATGGCAAAGCCCTGGAACAGGCTGCCCTGGAAGGTCGTGGAGTCGCCCTCTCTGGAGAAATTCAAAACCCTCCTGGATGAGTTCCTGTATGACCCTGCCTTGGCAGAGGGGTTGGACTGGATGATCTCCAGATATCCCTTCTGTCCCTAGTAATTCTGGGGTTCTGGGAGTTTTACTGTGGGTTAGCTCTGACCTGATCCCATGGACCTCTTCCCAGTACAGAATGGGTTGCATTAGATGATAGTCAGGGAGTAGAACTTCCAGTGCTGGTTCATTTGATTGGGATCCTGTTCACACTCCCTGAGACGCTTCACAGTGTAAGATACATCATGGGAAAGGAGAATGATAAGGAAATTTGCTGCAAAAGCACACTCCCCAACAAAACAGTTAGAATGTAGATGTGCTATTTGTTTCTCTTGTCTTTGGTCTCTCTCCAAAAACTCAAAGTTATAGAAATAAGTTGACATATATTTGCATCCGCAGTTTGTAGCTTGCAACGGGCAGCTAACAGAAGCTTAAGACACCTCTGTTGCTTAATTTGACTCTTCAGTTTAATTTGTCAGGGCAAGATTGTACTTTTTGTCTGCAAGATTTTCAGTGTGAACTTATCACAGTGCTTGCAGGAGCAACAATCAAATAATTTTTGTAAATTTTCTCTAGTGTCTGACAAAGCTCTGAACAAAAAGTGCTTTTACAGCTGTCACTGTAAAAATGGAAATATATTGAGACCAAGCACTCACAAAATCCTGAAAATTTAATTTATTTTCTAATTTAAAAATGAGGAAATATTGCCAAATTGTATTTCAAATTGAAGGGAAACATTGGTGATATGCATGGTGATACAAATTGTTCGGAGACCACTGGAACTGTTATTCCACAAAATCAATCTTTCCTACATGAAATTTTTGAATACCATGACAGCTTCAATCTAATTTTCAGGTACTAGGCAGTGACTCTTTTTTTGTTCTTCTTCTGCCATGACATAAACCACTGGCTCCTCTAAAGGCCGGAAAAGGGATTTGCAGCCTTTGTTTCTCCCGTAGTGACACCTTCTAGCACCATTTTTCTCTCTCATGGATTGGTGATATCCAGCAGAATTGTAATTTATGGGGTTTTTAATCTTAAATTGCATATAACCGTAAAGCTCTGGTGCCTCTTAGAGTAAACAACATAGGCATTTCTGTATTAATTTTTCATATGATGTTGGTTTGCAATTTAGCAGCATTAAGGGTCAGAGTTTGACTCCATGTTTTATGTGTTTTATTATTTTTATGTCACTTTTACCACCAGCCTATTGAATTGGAATTAATGAGGATTGAGAATACATCTAATGCACACTTTGTAGCAAACTGCTGGAATTACTTCTCAAGTAATTTGTTGCCCACTATAAGATTTTACTGTATCAGCTATGTTGTATCTAGTGATTATAAATTTAATAGTTTTGGTGGACTGCACTGAAGTTCTCTGATGAAAATGGAGTGGTTTAGAGAACATGCACCATATTTCTCCTGGTTAGTGCAAACCCACATTTTCTATGTTCTGGCAGCTCAATTACTCCTTTACTACCATAATGGATTGTTTTGTGGGGCAGTGGTTGGTAGTGGTGGTGGGTTTAGGGGTGTATTTTTGAAAATATTAAGTGGCAGTAGTGGGTTTTTTTGTTGTTTTGGTTTGTTTGTTTGTTTGTTTTTCCTGCTTTTCCATTTTGATACTTTTAAATAAAAATTTGCTTAGCATTAACAGCTGTCTCCTAAAGTGATATTAGAAGCTGGAAATACCTAGTGCCAACCTTAATTACATGCTCCAGGCTCTCATCTTTTGCATCAGCTCTGTCAAATGCAGGTATATTTTGTCTGAGATAGCAATGTATAATCATCGAGATGAATAAAGTCAAGCTGAGGAATTTACTGATTTTTTCGAATGTGTTGGAAAATGCATGTGCAACTTATCTGTTATGCAACTATAACTAGGCAAATGATCTTTGTATTTCTGCAGGGCTGGATTGGTGTGCTGGTTAGGTCTGAGCAAAATGTCTCTCAATAGACTTTGGTTATTTTCAGTTAATAACGGCTTGCCTTAAATGATTTATCATACTAATTGCCCTTTCTTTGCCTTCTCCTTTCTTCAAAAGGAGAACTTGCTGCCAAGTTTAGTTAGTAGAGACACGCAGATTTTTATAGACTTATTTAAATAGTCACCCTTCCTTTTGTGTTGCATTTCTTACAACAGATATACTAAAATTTGATGGTGAAATGCAGATAAAAAAAAAAAATTGTTATTTTCTATGAAAATATTAGGGATACAAACAAATCCTATGTTCCTTTAAAATGCTATAGATTCAGATTGGGAATAATAACATTACAGATCATGACATGGCCTAGTAGACATGACATTATGCCTTCCACTAGAAGTGGAAGCCAAGCACTATTTAGAAGAAGGGGTGTAGAAAACATAAGGGACTGTCAATTAAACCTCTTGCTGCCACTGAGAAATACAGAAAAATAAGATCTACACTGTTTTGCAATTCACATTAGAAAACTGGTTTTGCTGGCTTCCTACTGTCCTCTAGAAAAGCTTTTTCAGAGCCTCCATTAGCAATTGTCTTCAGGTTTTCAGCCTCATTTTATTCATTCCCACTTAATAAGCTTATGTCAGTATAACATAATTTCTTTCCTTTCTTTGATATTGTCTAACCATGAACTTCTGAAGAATAACCATGCTACCTTTCCCAACTTGTTATGCTGGGCTGACCAACTCAGTTTTCTTCTTGTCACTTCTTTTATAACATGGGAATTTTTTTTTTCTTGTCATTGTTGGAACTTGCTTCCACATGTTTTCTGGTATGAGCTCATTTAATTTATTTTTATTTTTTTTTTTTAATATGGATAATTGGCACCAGATGACATATTTTAGATGAAGACTCTCCCACACAAGGGATTTTGTAAAAAGACTTTAATAACTCTGCACTTCTATAAAAACACTTCTCCCAATGCATCTTAAGGTTGCATTTGCCTTTTTTGAGAGCAACATCATGCCAGTGATTTATAGTCAGCCCATGATCAATAAATACAGCCAGGCCTTTTTTATCATTTTTAGCTGATGTACTCTCGTTCTGTATCATGGATTCATGTTAATGGCCCCTTGCCTTTGTTCTATTATACTTCATTCCATTTCAATTATAAAGCTCAAAGCCACCTAATTTTTTGTGGATAATATTCTGTTCCTCCTTTATTTTGATGTCTCACAGCTTCATATGATCATTCATTTTCATCTCAGCAAGTCTACTCTCTGAGCTAAAGCCATCTAATAGAAGCATCATATATAAGACATAGGACTTCTTTCCTGCATGACATTGCCAAGTTTGCCTACCCATCATCATTTAGCTAGTTTCTTACTCACTTATATGAACATTCAGCAATCTTGTATGTCTTATTTGTAATTATTATATATCCAGTTTTAATTTAGTATCTAAAGTTAAACAATGAAAAACAGAGAAGCAAGTAAGTCCACAGGGGAAACAACAAGATGTTTTCTAGGTTGCAACAAACTCCATACAACTACTTTAGTTCCTAAGGAAAATCTCCTTTTTCTGTCATTGCTAAGGCTGGTTATGTTTACCGCTATTCTTTTTGGTAGGTGGTGTTTTTTTGTTGTTTGAGGGGGGGGTCTTTTTGTGTGTGGGGGGTTTTTTTTTTTTTGTTTGTTTTTTTTTTTTAATTTGGTGTTTGGGTTTGGCTTTTTGGTTTGGTTTGGTTTGTTGTTTTGTTGGTTTTTTTTTTTTTTTTTTTTTTTTAAATCAGAGGATGGTGATGCTTCAAAACACATTTTGTTCTGTTGTGTGCTGTGTCCCCAGCATCAGCCAGGCATCAGCACAATCATTTGCTTACTCCTCTATGCTGTGGAAAGAAAAACACAGAAAGATGGCAACAAGAATCCTGGATCAAGATGGCATCATTTTAATACGTGGGGCAAAAGCTGCAAACACAAGCAAAGCAAAAAGAGGAATTTATTCACATCCACTGATGTGTTGTGTACACTGTTTTAGTCACAGATCCAGAACAAAGCATTCTATGAAGAAAAGTGTCTGCAGCAAGAACTTGTAGAGAGAAAAATTGTGTAAAATTATGTAGGGGTTTTTCACCCCTATAATATTTGCCCAACTAATCAGTCTTTTAAAAAAATACAAAACAAAACAAACAAGCAAACAAAAACAAAAACAAACAAACTAAAAACCCCAAACAAAAAACAAAACCCAAGAAAACCCAACCAAAACTACAAAAAACAAAAACCATCAAAAGCCCCAGCTATTTGAGCAATGTGGAAAGGGAGATACCAATCCACAGGAAAGCTTAGACCTTAAAATCAAAACTTAATTTGTATACTTACACCATTTTTTTCCTCTTTTTTCTAACCTTGATTGTTGAGACTATGTCAAACAAATGATTTTATAATGAAATGCATGCGGTACTCTTTTCAGTTTTTTAGTGACTACAGTTCAATTTATGGACTGTCTATGTTTGACTACACAGTTTTTGTTCTCTGTCTTAGTTGTTTCCTACTTCACCATTAAGTTTTAGACCTTTATTGCGCTTCACTTGACTCATCGAAAATGTGTTTTGTTTTTTTTTACTGTGATTTTAATACAATTCATAAATTGATAGAGTTTCCATCTATATCTCAATACTCTTCTTATATCTAAAATCTCAGTGGTTCCCAAGGTTTGCCAAGATTCCTATTACTAGAGCTTAAAATCAGTTTTTGGTCAGTCACCACAGAATCGGTGCCGGTTCAAAAGTGATTAAATGAAGGAGATGCTCTGGTCAACCCAAGAAGTGCGCCTTGTGACAGAATTACAATCTCGGGTGGTGAGTCTGTTGTAAATCCATAAATCTCTAAGAAGTGGTCAGCTGCTTTTTGTTGCAAGATACTTACAGTAACACATTCAGACTGAGACCATGCAGGGCTGCTCTGTCCAAAATAATTAAATTTTACCCACTAAATACAATAAAAGTTCTCCTGGGTTAAATGATGGGAGTAAGGTTTTTGGCTAAGAGTCAGTGAAGTTTTGGCTCTACCGTTTTGGCTTCTGTTCACACTGTAGCAGGAAAACAACATGCCTGCTGAGCAACTGGTGGTGATCTGACATAGCCCTTAACTCTGTATTTTTCCTCCTTTACATATTTCAAGCTTGCACTTATCATCCTCTAAGTTACAGGGTGAGGAGGAGATCTAAGGAGATATTTCAGTTAACTTTGGCAATCACCTCAGTGAATTGTATTATGTATGTATTTTTCTAATATTTTGGCATCTCTAGAAACGCAATTAATTTATCTGCTTGAAAGGTACTTCAGATGCTGAATTTTGGCCTCTTTGAAAATCTTGCCATGTACTTAATTTCATAGAAAAAATACAAGTATTCATTTCTAGAAAGATTTTGTGCTTTATTTATCCTTAAAACTAAATAAAAGCCCCTCATGACATAGGTAGCCTGTCCAATACATCATGTATTGTTTAAAAAATATTTATGAATGTCTTGTTTCTTCAAATTGACTAGTATCAAGTCTATCTAAGAAGCATTTGAAGACTTGGAAAGGCTCTTTTTTATGGTGTACTGAAGCCAAAAGATAAAGGGAATCAGTGTTTGATCATGCACAAGATGCCCCCAGTGGACATCCTAGCGGCAGTCGCTAATACATTGTCAAATTTGCAGTGTAGATAAACTTCTGCCCTCTTTGAGACAGATATGTTTAGGTGTTTCTAATAGTTACAGTGTGATACTACAGTGCTACAGCCATTGAACTGCAGCAAAGGGGTTGTCACCATTTTTCTTTAGTTCTTTTTCGGCTAAGGACTTTGAGATTTTAAAGGTCCCCCCATCTCCAGCTGTTAGAAATCACTGAACTTTAATTCAATTTTTTAGGCTACAAAAATGTAATTTACTTTTCCCATCCCTTGGTAATTAGATCCCTTTCAGCCTGAATTGCTGCATGTTCTGTTAATTCTAAGCATAAGATTTGGAGTTCTGCACATTATTATGTAGCTAATATTATTCACCTACCTGTTAGCTATATGGGAGAATGACAGGTTATTTAAACAAATTTATTTGTATTTTCTATTTTCCTCTGCTGGAAAGGACATCTAGAGGTTGGTGCCAGGTTGGGAGACTTTGAGCTGACATTCTTTTCCTACTAGTAAGGATTTCAGAAGGGTATGAAACAGGTGCCTGGAAGCAAACCAATAACAGTGAAAACTTCTTTTTATTGCTTTTGATCCCAACCCACTAAATACAATAAAAGTTCTCATGGGATTAAATATATCAAATTCTTGAACTGAGATACTTCTTCCTCTCAGATACTTCCTGGAGTACCACATCATAATAGACAAAGCTGAATATCACAGTCCAATGGCTGAATATTTCAAAAGGGAGGGAAATCACTCTGAATCCAAAGGAGATGTCTGTTTTAGAAAACATGGGACTTTTTTCCCTCTCAGCATTCAACATTTCTACACAAATTTTTTTGGATTGATTTCCAGCTGTGTTGAGAGGTTGAGCCTGTGAGCCTAAACACTCCCAATACCAAATCATGCAGTCAGAAAAGAACAAAAGTAGCCAGTGTTCTGCTGTATCTTTCAGTTTCCCCATATGAGAGCTCATCTTTATGACAAGAATTCTTCTGCTGTGGTACCTGTTGACACAGAGCACCAAGCTGGAAAGCAGAGATAAGGTGTGTCATTGCTGTGGTTTGTGAGATACTCTGATTCCAACCTCTGCCCCTCCCCTTCCTTTTATCTGTTGAACAGGTGCCGAAATCCTTTTAGGACTGATTTAGCGAGTGGCAGAACGAATTCCTAACTCTCAGCTTCATTCCCTTTTGCAACTTAAACAAGATTCTGAAGCATAAAGTAAATCTTAATCTTTCCAAGGAATGATGTTAATCTGAGGCTGGTTGTTGGCTCAGTACTGAGTACCTGCTGGCTTTGATAACAGCTCATGATTTGTAAAAATTTCGCATGGATTCATGTCAGCCTGCAATTCACATTCCAGGCTTCCTCCTAATGGGAAGCAAACGGGCTTATATTTGATTGGGGCTCAGCACCATAAAATTTACAATGCAATTCATGAAGTTCTCAGCTTTTGCTTGTGATCCCTCTTTGTTACCCGGTGGGTTTCCTGGAAAAAGAAGGGGGTGTTCAGCAAGGTCTTAACTTCTCCACTCAGTCTTCTGTTATCTGTTTATTTCCACCCCACAGTCCTAAAAAATGCTTTGATTTCACTCTTTCAAGCACAGTAAAGAGACAGTTTTACCTATTTGGTTTACAAATCACACCGGCATATAAGTGATACAGAGTACTAAGGCACAATATAACTTCAGTTTCATTGATATAAAGTACCATCTGTAGGTTGGTGTAATTGTCACACAGAAATTAGCATAACCATAGTTATGTTCACTATTTATGGTTAAAAATCTATTTAGAGGAGAAAAGTGTCTAAAGTGTCTTGAGAATGTTAACTGTGCATCTGATTTAGACTGCAAAAATGATTTTGTAGTTTGCAGTGATTTGGGAAAATACATGAATTTAAAATTTTGTATTTGAGACTTCAATTGTCTGTTCAATAACTGCATAATATAGATCAAATTATATTCTGCTGTCAGACATACTGTCATAAATCTACAATGTTTTCACTGGAGATAGTAAAATCACGTCAGTTTCAAATTTTTTATTAATGAGGTCAGGAATTTTGACAGTATGTTTCAGTAATTGCAGATTTGAATGAAGCATACTGTTTTCAGAGCAAGATTGGGGAGAGGCTCTAATTGAGACAGGTGATTTTTGGAATGTTGATAAGGTGAATGATTGACACCCCTATAATTTTATTTGTTCAAAGCTTCTGTTTGTTTTTAGAACTTGCTATTTAAGATGAATTTAAAAGAACTGTTTAGAGTGCTTTTGGTCCAAATTTATGAGGTTGGAAGACAACATTGTCCACACTAATGTCATTATCTTCAATGCTTTCCCTTCTTGATTGGGGTTTTTTTCAAGATTTACAGGATTATTTTGTTTTGTAAAATCACTTCTGATACTAAAGAGACAAGTCAGAGCAGACTTCATTTCTTAAAATGCTGCTCAGAGCTAGCTGAATTTTTTCTGACTGAGAGGAGGAGTTCTACTTTTTCATTAATTTACGTTATAGCACAAACCACATGGATAAGAGACAAATACATGCTGCAAGATCTGCCAGTAGCACTGCTGGATCGGAGTTCATTTAGAGTGATGCTGGTCCTGTGAACCATAATGTCTGCCCTGCTGAGTGGGAGAACTAACCTTGTCTGCAGCAGGATCATATATCAACTTAAAGAGGAAGGGAAGTTGCCACAAAACCACGGTTCCAACCAGCAGCACCACTTCACAAAAAAGCAATCCTCTGGCATTAATTTCTTGTCAAGGCTAGTGATGGGTTGCATTTGCCAAGTAAGATGCGCTCAGCTGAACTGCAGTATCTTGGAAACGCAATGCAATGTGTCACTTTTTCTTTCTTTCTTTTTTAAAGAACATTGCACGTTGGAAGTGCCGTTCTGTGAATACTTGCTGTAAATTAAGATAACTATTCTCAGAAGTGCAGACATTGATCTTGGCTTCTAAAACTCTTAGACTATGCAATTCTAAAGCAGTTTTCTCCTTTAGGTATCCATAAATCAATTTTCTACATGAAGTGACTTTTCCCTTTTCAGTTACAAGAGTATAATCCAAAGTCCATTCCTACACAGGCCCAGGCCTTATTGACCCTTTAAAGATGTGCTTAATGTGAATTAGGAATGATTAAAATGCTTTATGTAAATATAACCCAAAACAGTTGCATGGGCATTTGTTTAATATAAATTTTCTTTCTGAGCACATAACATTTATTTGTATTTGCCGTCAACATTCTGTATGGGCATCTAATGAGTATCAGTGCAGTCTCATTTTACAGAGGGAAGGCGAAGATAAGGGAGGTAGTTGTTCTGCCCATGGGTATATGATGAGCGACTGCCAGCATGAAAGCTCAGAAACAGTGTCCTTGATGCCACTGCTGAGCCAGTAGACTTTCACCTCTCTTGCTCGTGACGTTCAGATGTCCTGACGACTGAATGCAGGCCAAAAGTTACAATTCACTGGCCTGGTAACCAAATTTCCTTCTCACAGGAGGCAAAGTGTTCCTTTGGGACCTAAGAAAGGTGGAAAGTTAGACTTGGAGGGAAGGGCTACCAAAAAAATCAGCTTTTAAGATAACTTTTATGTCATTCACCGTGTTATTTTTTTTTTTTTTTCTTCATGTGAATAAAGAAATAATATTTAGGAAATGTTTCTTAAGAAAATATTTCCTGTCTGCAGAAATATATTTTCCCTTGTTCCTATTCAAGCATCAGGCAAGGTTTATGGGGGAAACATTCTCAAACTTTTATTAAAAAAAGATGTCCTCATACTGCTTCTACTCTTCTTTGCATTGGAGAATGGCATGTAGGTGGCTGCTAAAAAGAAAGCAGTTTTTATAACTTCCTCAAAAATCTCTGCAGTTAATTGATGAAAATATATCCTCTGGATCTTGCATGGAATACATAAATGGAGATGGAGGCAGTGTGCATACTGACAGATTAACTATCTAAATACATTAGAGGTTCTTTCCTAATGTGTAAATGATAAAATATTTTTTAATTTTTCTCTTGACTGCTTAAAAATCTTTTGCTTTCTCTGGCATTCTATATGCATTATTTGACAAAATATCATTAGTATCAGGATACCTGCTATGATACAAAGTTGCAGAAAAATGCTTGAATTAATTTCTTATTATGTAGCATGCTGTCTGACTTTGTTCTCATTTACATGGGCTGAAATAAAAAGTCAAATTTTTAATATCATTTTAAGTGCAAGAATATCCTTCCTAATTAGATGAAGAGTTCACAGATTCATAGAATCATGAAGTGATTCAAGTGTTCAGGGTTGGTTTTGGGTGAGGTTTTGAGAAATCTGGTCTAGGGAAATGTGTCCCAGCCCATGGCAAGGGGTTTGAAGCTAAATGACCTTTAAGGTCCCTTCCAACCTAAACTATTCTATGATTCTACGATTCTTTCATTTCTCCCTTTAAAGAAATAGACTATTACCTAATTTTGGGTTTCAATGGAGATTAAAACAATAAGAAGTTGTTTGGAAATTTGTGTGTAGTAGCAGAGACTTTTATGCATATTTTCAACTGAATACTATTTTATTACTAAAATTATTTTAGTTTTACTGCATTTACATGTTTAGGAGCTATCTTTTTAATTGTATATTACAGTTAACCCTTTTCTTAACACTCTGCAATGCAAAAGAAATTGTGTTTTAGTTTCTCTAGAGTTTTATCAAATGACACTACCAGAAAAGAGAAAACTTACACAAAACCTCTAAAGTAGATATTGCACCAAATTTGACTTTTTCTCAATGAGAAGAAAAGGGAAAAATTCTGGGGTTTTTTTCTGATGGAATAAAAACCACTAGGACATTGCAGATACCCTGTGAGCATCAAAACTATGACCTTAAATAATTTATTCGTAGTGAAGGATCTGATATTACTGGCTGTTCTCAATAATGCAACTTCAACACTGTAAAATGATGCTTCATTTAGGCAACCAGTCTATTACAGGTTGATGCTAGGTGTACAACAAAGTCAGAATCTGACTGCTTTCCATGAATGAAGAGGAACATGAAAGAGTCTGCCTTTTTTTAACTTTCTTCCCATCCAGTGCAGTAAGAACAAAAACATGCTTCTCTGAGTAACAACATTACCTTAGTTTTCCTTTTATTTGAAAAAACATGATCTCTTTTATACCTGAAGATATAGTTCTGTACTGAATTCATTGACTTTGAATGTTTATCAGCTTATGACAGGAAACTGCTTTGGTACTTTGAAGGTCACCCTTGTCACTCAAATCCGAGATAAGAGAGCTAATGGGATCTTAGATGTGATACACTAGAGAAAATATCTACTGTAGGGCAGCTGGAAACTCTGGATAGTTGCTGTGGAAGGATTTACCTTCCTGAAGTATTGGGACACTGGTGTGCTAAACACTAGACCCAGGGGGAGGAGGAACATAGTGATAACCTGGGGTCTTTCTTATTTGTTTATAATGGTAGTAACAGTATGCGCAGTAAGTGCAGGGTACTAATTTTTTCATTTCTGGATCATGTCTTCTCTGTTTCTTTTTTTTATTATTTTTAAGATTGCTGTTAAAATACACATAACTTTTAAATCTATGGATTTTTAGAAACTAGTTTTTATAATCAGAAAGACCCGAAGGCCCCTGTGGGTTTCAGTGGAATTATGGATGAAGTTTTCTGCTGCTGACTGTGGAACAGAATCCAGACCTGCTGCAATGTGTATCTGTATACAGTATACTGTACAGATATTAAGTATGATTTTCTTTTCTTTTTAAAAATAGAAATTATTTTATAATTGTAATCCCTGTTCTTCAATTTTAGAAAGCTGTCTAGTGTCTTCTTACATTTTTGAATCCATAGATCTGTAGCCCAAGAATTGTAAGTGATGGTAAATCTTTTGTTATATTAGATTTGCATTGTCTGGTAACCATCATTAGGGCAAAGTTACCACATGGGTGATTGATCCTTTGTAATATTTTATTATGTTGAATTACTCAGTGTCAATAAAGGACACAGATTAAAATGAGGAAGAAATTTCTTGTGTGGTTCTGTCTTAACCTTCAATAGCAGAAGTATAGTAGTCTGATCTTATCAGAGTTCATTGTTGGAATAGACTGTGAAAATGTTAAGACTTTTAAGCATAGCCAGCACACAGAGGTGATTAGATGTATCTTCAATTTAGAAATCTCTTTCCTGAAGGTCCCATGTAATTAATAACCTAAGCAAGTTACCTGGAAAAATTAAAATATCCTCAGAAATTTCTGACTTCAGAAATTAGGGTAGCAAATAGGAAGAGTTCCTTCCTCTAAAGGTACCTTTGGATATCTTTTCAATTTATTTTACCTTAAAGATAAGTTTCAGAGAGGCAAATTATTTCTTCATAAAGCAATTATTCTACTGAATACAAGGAATTCATTGGCAGAAAGAATGATATATGTATTTTGATTAAAACCATTGCAGGATCTTTAATATTAAACTCATTCTTTGCAGTACACTATTTATACCTTTTATAAGTATATTGTATGGAGAATTGTACTTTTTAACCAAACTTTTAATTATATTTGAGGCTTTCCTGTCTCTTAATTTCTATTCTTTATTCAAAAAAATGCTACTAACTGAACAGTATGGCTATAGAGAAAGTATATGGATTTAAATACAGCTTCAGCATTAAAAAAAAAAAAAAATCATCACAATGTTGTTATTATTAGACTCAAGATATTAGCAAAAGGAACAGATTTTTCATATTAATTACTTGTACATTTTATGGTGTATGCTTCTGAAATACCATGTTTTCCTGAGAAACTGGCTGTGTCTTAAACTCTGATGGAATCCACATATTTTCTGTGTTTCTGTTGTAATTGCCCTTGTGAAAAAAAATCTGGTGAACTTTGAATACAAAGTATTTTGTAATATCTTAAAGCAGAAGCAAGATAAAACCTTTCATCTGCAGGGACCTTTCTGTTATAATCTCTGCCTACTTTTCAGTAATTACTTTTTGTTCTGAATTCTAACTCTCAAACTAAAATTGACCCATATGCCCTGGCCTTTAATTCCAGGTTGGGTGTGGAACAGTTAAGAGGGCTGGAAATAGTGTATCTATAGTAGAGCCATAGCAAGATGCTTCTAGATTAATAAAAAAACCTGTTCGGGCAGTTTCTGTCGATAGGCCAGGTGTTTTACCAGCGCGTCTGGGCCATTTCTGATTATGGTGCAGTAATTCAGCATTTCCCTGGGGTTGTCTGGTTTCTCTACTGGGATGACACCATGAATAGAGTGTTGGTTAGTCTGGCAGCCATTCTAAATAACACAGTGTGGGACAGAGGTTTAAAAAGAAACAATAGAATTTGATCCGGGCCTTCCAGGTTTTTTTTCTATTAGAAATTTTACATGTAGGCCTACAGCAGCACTTTTGTTGTAGTAACAGATGTCTCTCCAGGCACATGTGCATATTTAAATAGAGCTGGCATAGTGCAATCTTCTTTCAAAAGAAGATTAATGGAACAGAACTTTTTTTTGTCTGCACAAATTATTTGAATAGTTAGAAGAAGACAGATCACTTCTTTGTAATAATTACAGTTGTATTTAGTATAATTAATACTCTGGATTAGAATTGCTGTGAAATAGCATTATTCTTTTGAACAGTTAAGGTATACTTGTAACACTAGATTTGTCTGAGTAAACACTGTCACTTCATGCCACTCCCATGACCATCTGTCTCTGGCAACGATTTTCAAGAGCAAGAACTTTGCAATTCTGAGCATCACTGAGGTAACACTTAAATAACATCCTATGAAAACTAACATCAGATCAGTGCATTGCTTATTACTTGTGTTGTTTTGCTTCCTTTTGTTATTCCTCATAATGGAACTAGTAGTGTGAAAGATATATCTGACACAAGTAGTACACATCAGCAATTTTTTCCAAACCTTGTCTGAGCCTGCTGGTGCATAAGTTTATGAAGAAAAAAAAAAATCTACTTCTAGCAAACAATTGCAAAACTTTTGCTCATTTTACTCTTGAAAAGAACTCTGACATTTTTTTTAAATTGTAAGAAAATGTGCCCATATATAAAATTACAACAGTAAGTACCTATGAGTGGAACTCAATTTAACCTTTTTCAGAATGGAAATAGCTCCAGTAAATTTATTTCTCATGAAGAGATTTTCAGAGTATTATATAGCAGGGTTAATACAATTAACACCTGATTAAGTGCTTCAAGTATCAATCCTGATGTCAGACATTGTCCATGAAAGCACTGTTTGTGAAGCCTTTAGTAATAGTGGCTATTCCACTTATGTCAGGAAATTGGCTGTCCATTTCCCAGAGGCAGTTCTGTGATAAGACATACTTTTCAAGAGGAAAATCATCTTGTGACATCACACAGGCCATTTGTAACGTTGGAATCAGAAGCATACAGCAGAAGATTTCTGTCTGAATGTTTTAAAATAGGACACATTATAATTTTGGTTGGGTATGACAACTAAGACTTTCACTGAACTGTTGGCAAAATACTTGGATGAAAGGGAGAGAGATGATTTATGTTCAGCTAAAGAAATCAAGTAAGGGTGGTGAAAAGAAAGAAAACATATGAAAATTCCTTCGACTAAAGACAAGAGTACATGGGTTGAACAAACAACATATTTGTCTTTATTTGCATACTTCTAGTAATAGCTGACAAATAGGCTAATGTCTTTCCATGTTCCATCTCCTTGCCTCTGCTAATCCTCAGTGTGAAAGCTCTGAGCAGCAGATAGATCTTGTCAAGGAAATTTGGGGGGCCAAGAAAAGAGTGTTTGATGTAAAACAAACCCTGCAAGACAAAGGTGGCAGTTGTGTGAGACTGTGGGAAGATATTACAACATAGATTTTGCAGTTTAGTGTATTTTCATCTAGGGAAAATCTGTGAGGACCTTTCAAATACCACATGTGTGTGTTTCCATAATTTTATTCTCTACCTTATGGCTAACCTTCTTCGCTTTTTACATTCTGTTACAAACCCATAGAGAAGAATTTGTATAGTAATTTTTATGAATTAAGTATCCTGGGAGATAGATTAACACCATTAAACTATTATCACATTTAGCAATCCTGTTGCCAAAAATGGAAGGCTAATTTTACTCCATTAATTTCTTATGAAATGCTTTGCTGTTTGCCTTTTTTTTTTTTTTTTTTTTTTTTTTTTTTTTTTTTTTTTTTTTTTTTTTTTTTGTGTGTGTGTGTGGTGGTGGCCACAGGTATCCAATTTTTTCCAAGGTCCTTGTAGATATTTTCATTTCAGTCACAGAAAATCTATTCAGGTTGTATTAATTTAGAACTGCTTGCATTTGAATATGATTAGAACATTTAGAAAGAGTATACTTAAAATAAATATATTTTTAGCAATAGCATGGATAGTTCTTACTCTCCTAAAGGAAATTTAGTTCCTGAACTTAAGGGTCCTGCCTTGGTCCACCATGATCACAATTTACCAATGAGCACAATCAGATGATCATCCTTTTTTTCAAAACATTATTAGATTCAGCAGAAATGTTTGACTGAACTATCAGGTTGAAAGCTAGCTCTGACTCTGCTCACAATTAGATGATTTTGGACTTAAGAGGACTAAGTTCTTTCTTGCTTAAAACATTAAACTTTCTGTCATGATCATGTAACTGTGGTAGCAGCCACATCTCCATATTTCATCTCTAGTCTTTCTATTAATCATATTACATTTCCAATTAAGTTCTACTTATGAATTTGTTCCAGTGTGATTCTTAGGGGAATCAGTAAATATGTTTTATAATTAAGTGTTCAAATATTAGAATTTAATAGTTTGTAATTAGAGGGTTTTTAAATTAGAAATCTGTCTTCCTATACAATTTGAGGAGGTAAAATCTAATTTACATCTTCACCTGAAGGAAAATTCATAAAATGAACTAAACTAAAGCAGTAAAATACATTTTTAATTAAAGGGAGGAAACTGCTAATGAAGTACAACTTAGGAACATAAACTAATACTGTATAGCATCATATAGTTTTCTTTATATTAGAGAATGAAATACAGTGGTTTAAAAAATTAGAAACATTACTTAAAGCAGTGAATTTCAATTTGCCCTGTGAAGCATCCCATGGCAGAAGTATTCCCATTATCTTCAGTCCTATTACAGAAATGGATATGTACCTACCCAAGCACTTGAATAAGGACTAATAATATTTGCATTGTTCAGCGGCCTGCATAGTGTCATGAAAATAAGTGCGTGATATTGAATGTATCTGGGTGTATACCTATCTGTTTGTAGCTATTTTCTGAGCCACAGGAGTCTTACGAATGTTGATGGGAGGTCAGGGTTGTGTTCACAGTCAGAAATCTGGTTTCCTCCTTCAATGAAAACTCACTGCAAGCAAAATGCTGATTCTGTGGGAAAATCAGCACAAATTCTACATGGCGTATTGGCTAGGAACAAGCACTAAATTGCAAGCTCCAGTACTCAAATAATGATTTTTCTCTAGTAGCTAAGAAAAGAGCACTGAGTTAAGACTAGTACTAGCAGGCCTGGTTTAAGATATAGGTAAAACAGGCAACTGCCTGCAGTAGCATATTAATGGGACTGGCCTTTAGAAAAACACTCGTGATATTTTCATGTCCAATCTCAGCTTGACTCTGCAGAGACAGCACCACGAAGATCCCAGAATATGTTTGTTACTGGGCACAGAAGCTTTTCTCAGATCTGAAGCCTGAGTAGATGCTGAGCCATCTTGATCCATTCTGAGCAGGCTACTTATCCATGAAAAAAAACCCTAGATGTGCAGGCTCAGCTGAAGACATGGGTATTTTTTGCCAGCCTGCCTGGAGAATTGCAGGTCTCCAGTGTATCCCTGCAAGTAGGTCTAGACACCGCCTGAAGCATTTTCTCTGTGTTGCTTATGACCATGAGGGCAAATAAGCTTCAGAAACAAGATCTTTGTTTATGTGTCTTAGTAAGAGTAATACAGATCTCACTCCAGCTTCTGCTTCTGCTTCTCCCCCATTGCTGCTGTAAGGAAAGATGTACAGTAAAAGGTAGCTATGGCAGGGACAATGGAGTTCCTGAGTACTTGTTCTTCCTTTCTGCCTTGCATCCCCTTTACTAGAGAGGTCAGTGGTGCAGCATTGCCTTAGGATTGGGACTGCGTGGCAAGCACACCATGGTAAAGAGGGACTTGGGGTGAGCCATATCTGTAGAATCACATTTGGTTATTTAAATAGAAGGGCGTATTTCATTTTGTCAGCTTGAGGTGCAGAGAGGGGTGTCACGGGGGGGCCATCCTCCCACCTCTTCAGGATGGCCTGAGCTGTGCAAAAAGGGTGACCCAGTCCTACGGGGTTAAGAAGAGAGCCTGATACCACAGAGAGAGAAAAGGTACCTTGGCAAGTGGGTATGGCTTAAACTCCACTTAAATATCCCAAGCAAGGGTCCATCTGAGCCTTAAGGGCTTTGTAGGCCATGAACATCCTTTTCAGACTGCCAAAGCTTCTCTGCTGCTATTATTAGCAAGAAGTGTTATTTTTATCATTATTTAGCACAGTTTGAGATTTGTACAAGAAATACCTCACAGAGTGGTGTTTGCTTTGGAAATCTGACCCCAGTCTTTACTTCAGTTTCATTATCCTCTGATGGCACAGCTGCAGCGTCTCTACTTTTCATCAGTCTAGGTGTGGCTAGCCACTGGTGAGTAGTGGCTGATGAGACAGGCGGGAAGTCCACACATGTATGCAAGGCAGCTGGTACATTCATGACCTTTGTCTTCTTGCTTGTGTCATGTGGGCACATTGAGGGTAAATCACTCATATCTCTTCAAACATTTGGATCATTTAAGGAAGCTCTTGGGTTTGCCGCCTTTATAACACACCACTGATATGTCTGTATCTTGGTTTGAAAGACAGGAATCTACTAGGGAGGGGCAGGGCCTCTCTCGGAGTGGAGAATTCAAATCCCCTCCCTCTAAATTATTAAAATTTAGAAAATTAAAGGGGCTTTTCAGGCAGAGGTGTGGGGAAAGGAATAACAGTTCTTTACTAGTATGTGTAACAAGGCAAACAAACAACAACAACTACAGCATTAATAATAAACAGAACCAGGAACCTCGAGGGGCTTTGTTTCACAAAGCCCGAGGCAGTCTGATCCCTTGGGACTCCGAGAGCACCAAGCTGGAAGGGTGGAAACTCCCGGGCTGGTGGCTGGAGCAGCAGGATGTCCTTGGCAGGGAGGGGGTGTGCGGGGCTGCAGCTTAGCACGAAGAGCAGTGCTGGAGAAGCCACGACTCCCGGACAGGGCTGGCCCAGCTCCAGCAGGGCAGGCGAAGGAGCTCAGAATTCCTGGTCACATGAGCAGATTAAAGCAGAATTTCCAGGACCGGACTTTCTGTTGACAGTGGACTCCTCCTGCAGCAAGCAGCAGCCTGGCCGTCCTCTCCGATGCCCAGAGCAAGAAGAGCCCCCAGCTCCCCCAGCTCTGTCCTTTTCCTGCCCCAAAACTCGTGTGATATTCCCCCTCCCGACTTTCGCCACCTCCTTTGTGTTGGTCAAGCACCAGTACTTTTGTCTCTTAGCAACTTACATGGAAAAATTCTATAAGAAACAAAAAAGGAACAAACCTAACCCCCAACAGTCCGTAATTGCAATTATATCAGTACATATTATTTTACCTCATAGTAAGCTGCATTAATGTAAATTGTAAACTGGATCACAAGATCTGCTGAAAATTATCTTCTATTAATTGCTTTAATGGTGGCAGTAGTTAGTCTTGTTTCTGACAATTAGTGACCTAACGCTACTCTCTGTTCCTATTGTATTCTTCCTTTTGGGCTAACCAAATTGATATTCTCCACTGAATTATAGATGGAAAAATTCAGTAGTGAGTGATGCTGACTGTTTTGGTAAGATCATCTGGAACACCACTCACTATGATAAAAATTACTTATGTATTATGTCCTTCATTAATATTTCAGGATTCAGACAGTAAAGGGAGCAATTTATCTCAGTATAAGCTAGAATACTCTTTAATAAGATTTTCTGAGGAGACAAGATTAATGTTAATAATGTTTTTTCATTGACACGAAAATAGTGTTAACATTAGTAACTCACTTTTTCTGTTAAAAGGACAGCATTTGTTTTACAGCTATTCGGAAAAACAAGGTTAAACTGAAAAAAACCCCATGGACTATAAACAAGGTCAGGCCTATAAAAAAGTAAAACATGAATCTGTTTTCCTAGACTAAAATCTTATTAGAATGAATATTCTGCTGATCAAAATGAAGGTGATGAAGGCTATAAAGCTATTCAAGCAGGATAATTCAACTTTAGAATCTCTCCATTCCAGGAAGTGGCTATTTCTTTTTTTTAATAGTCTAAAACAGGGAATTTGAAGCTCATCTAATTAAGCTTCAGGTTTTCTGTGTTTTGCAGAGCTTTTCTGTAAGCTTTGTTTTCTGTGTTTCAATCTCCTTTATTCTGAAAATAATACATGCAGCTTCATTTCACTTCTCAAGTTTTAAGGTATAAATGAGTTTGATACAGAGTTTCCTGAAGGTATATTGAGCAAAGTCTATATTCAAGAAAAAAATACATTTGCTGTGCTTGGGTAAATGTTTCCTGTGCAGAATATATTAGGATTCATTAAGATGACACACAGACATGAATGTGAAATATTTAGTTCTTCTGAGTTTGCTCATACACAACTAAGACTTTTCTAGGTTATAGCAACAAACATGCTGGTGCTTAATATGGCACTGTTGTACTGATAATATTTTCATGAAGGTTTGTATGAATTCATGTCTAAATTCATCTGCTTCATGTAGAGTACTTTACCAATATATACAAGAGTAATTATGAGTGCAATACCTTTATGCCTACATTGTATGTATACACAAAGACTGTGTCCAATACCAGTATTCCTATGCTTTATGTCAGTCCACATGCACATATCCACAAAAACAGCATAACCAGGGCAAAGCTCTGGGATAACAGAAACCTTTGTGATTGATGACCCCCTATTCTAAATTGTTCTGTGTTCATATGCAAAGGATATAGTTTTTATATTACCCTGATTCCTGATGAATTTCCAGACTGCTAGTCTCAATGCTTTATCTGTCTCTGTAAATATTTAATTAACTATGGAAGGAAAAGAAACTAAAACTACAGAAAGAGGAAGGCAAGTAACTCATAAACAGGTGGTAGTAAATCATCCTGTCTACATTTGACAGGGAAAAGAAATTTAATTTTGGGGTGGTTTTTTTGTTTTGTTTTGTTTTGGGTGGGGGTTTTTTGTTTGTTTGTTTTTTGTGTGGTTTTTTTTTTTCCTTTTTTTTTTTTTTTTTTTTTTCCTCAGATTGCGTGGAGTATTTGGCTAAGGAATTCCTAAATTTACATGCAAAAATAGTCCTTTCTTATGAGGGACAAAATATGGCTGAAACAGTGGGAGGAAATATCTCTCTCAACATTTTTTGGTTTTGCTCTTGTTTATTTTGAATAAGTAATGAAAAATGTCAGGACAAGTATAACACAGCTGTGAAAGTGAATGTTGGACACAACTGAACACATAATATCTAAGTATTTCTTCCACTGCAAATGTTCATCCCTCCCTGAACACTGTTATGAGCTTATCTGAGGCAGAATCTAGCCTGTAGCCAAAATTGTGGTTGGTTATCACTTGGGCTGATCACATAGGCATGGTCCACACAGTCTCATATATAGAAATGTAGTTTTGTGAGTACAGTTGCTGTGCTCTATGATGAAGCACATAAGTGTTAAAATAATTCTGAATATTCAAGGTTCTTGCTATTTTGCTAGCAGATGCTAATTTCCTTTATAGTTTTGTGCTTGCATTTAAGGATTCTGCTGTCCTACAGAAACATCAAGAGAAGAGAATGTACCAGTCAGTCCCTTTGAGTCTGTTATTTCTGCACATAGAATCTGTATGTACTTGTGGATTCAAATGAAGAGTTTATTTTTGAAGAAATTCTTTATTCTCTGTGCAAAGAATCTGAAAAGGGATGTCATGGTATCTGGGAGATGTGTAAAGTTTTCTCTGGTAGAAAGAAGATAAGCTGACTTGACTTACTTCTACCATGTCTATTGAGCTTTAAGCTAAATTTCAGGTCCTCTAAGATGGAATCAAAGCTCTTGAAATATTCCAATCATGGCTGTCAAAATGATGTTTACTTGAAACAAACACCAGCAGTAAACACGGCCTGAAAGATTTATTCAGGGAATAAAGCATAACATTTACACAGAAAGAGGGCAGCATTAGAATGAAGAGAGATGATCACAGCTGACCTTTGGCAAGCAGTACAATTTTCTAAGTGTGAATGCCCCAGTCAAATAAATTAGTTTCCAGAACAGTTAATTCTTTATAAAAGAGAAGGTCAGACAGAGAAAATATGCTATTTTAGTGTATTAAACAAAAATGCCAGATCTAGTTTTACCAAATAACAGTTAAGAAAAGTAATTGGTAGAGCGCTAAAATACTTTAGAAGTATAAAACTAAAGTCAAATTACATCAAAAACTGGTAGCAAACTATTGATGAAGGAAGAGTAATTGCATTGACTGAACTAAAGATCCTTGATTCTAGACATTTTTTTCTTAAAGTCTCACTTGGACTTTGGGTGAATATCTCTGGGTAAATGTCTTCTTCCTCTGTTTCATCTGTGAGAAGTAGGAATAACAGCAAAGCCTTTTATTATTATATTGTTTGCATAAGGTATTTTGGTTTTGTGATTTAGGTTTTTTTAATGATCAGTGTTGTTCTACAGATCAGGTAGCCTTTTCATCTTGCAAATCTGTACTGAGTATTGTAATTTATGCTCCATACAAAATGGCTTGGCTACAAATGTAATCCTTGTCTCATATGAAGTGACTTTGCTGTAAACATGACATTAGTATGAGCCAGTAAGCTTGCCAGATTGCTATTAGTTTGTAATAAACATTTGGAAAGATGAAGCATCATTAAAGGAAATCAGCTGTTTCATGTAGTTGCTGCACATTTATAGACACTCTGCTTTAATGAATTCATCAGTCTCTGATTGGGGGAGGTATCTCCACCTCCTGGCATCTTTCCATTCTGTTTCTTCTTGTGCTATTCTCTACCATAATGACACCCACAAGATAAAATTAATATTTTTAAAAACACGTGGTATAATACAAAGTGATTGTGATACAACTTGAATGCAGCCAATCCTCAGTACTTGTGCACACAGAAGATAGTTAACTTATGATAATTAACTTCTACTCTACTAATACTATCTGTTGATTGAAGAACAATCAGTGTGCAAGCTTTGTTACCCAGTCAAAAGAAGGATTTTCCAGTTATTGTTTCACCTCATCAATTAGGGCAGAATTGACTACTCTTCTGTGATTATATAACGAGAAATTACACCTAGCAGTAAGACTGAGGTTACATTAGTAGTTATTTACTGCTGTGATTTTCATATCATTCCAAACCCTTTTAATACGCTTGCCTAGTTGAGCACTGGTATTGATAGTCTTCTCTAAATTAATATGTCAGTCTAGATGATTTTTTTTGTCAAAACCTTCAGTTTTGATTTTTGGTGAAAGTAAAATAACTTTCTGATTTGTCAGGGCAGTAATTAAGAAACACTTACATCTTCTTTAAAAGATTTTGCTTTTAAATATTCATAATTTGCCCAGCCATCTGTCAGTTGTGTACCTTTGTATAAAGAACATTGCAGAACAGATAGTATCAACTCATTAGAATGAAGGTGAATACTTCTGAGGTAACAATTAAGCTTAGTTCGCAACAGTAGACATAACAGGCTTTTCTTAAGGCGTCCAAAATCCAGACTGCTAGCAATTGAATGAATTCTTTAAAATGTAATGTCATCAAAAACCATGAGCTGCAGTTTGAAACAGGAACACAGCATAGCTGGAGATTACAGGAAAGCAGAAACAAATTCATTTGACCTTAGAATGCCGCTTGTCATTTTTTTGCTAAACCAAAAAGGATGGCAAAAGGTAATTGAACTTTAGCTCAGAGTGAGATGCTCTTGAGTGTCAATTCCCCATATTTCCAGAAGGTTCTTTGGATGAGGACATTCCTCAAATAAATCAGTTACCACAAGAAAAAATTTTAATGGATGTTAGCCATTGATGAGAGTTTGATCCAGATGAGAGATGAGATCAGGTGAGATTTAAGTGGGACTTTCAAGGAAGTTAACACATAATAAGTGGCAAGTACATGACAGTAGCATTACATAATGCAAGTTAATGGATGTCTCTGATGCACTTGTGGTCAAATATCAATGCAAATTCCTGACCAAAAAAATTGCAGGTCTTAAATAACACTGGTAGGTATTACTGCTGCTGGTAATAATGGTTATTTTAGCAGCATTTTTTAAATGTCACTTAGTGCACATTAAAGTCATTGGGCATCCAGCAACCCTGCAAGAAAGTTAGGAGTGTGCAAATGAATACTCTGACTCAGTATATTGTCTTTTCTAGGTAGTGTCATATCTATATTTGGAACTTCATAGTATGCACTAAATAAACAAAGCCCAGCTTATTAGAGTTCATATGCTAAATTGAAGAATTGGTGCATAATGGCTAATGAGAAATATTTTTCTGGACAGAAGAACAAATCATGTGAGTAGCAATATCTAGCAACAATGTAATGCTTTTAACACCATCAGATTAGTAATAATTTTCATCAGATTTTACAGTAAATTAATATTCATGTGAAAATTTTAGCATTGCTACTTCAAGTTTCGCTGCACTTTGCAAGTTTAATGTTGAAGTTGTTCATTAGAACGAGGTGTAGTATTTTTAGGGCATCATTCTCACAAATACATGACAGATAGTTTTGTGCAGTGCCCTGACCATTATGCTGTGCAAATTATTTCTGTTCCTGGGTTGCCAATGAACAGTTTAATTTAAAGCTGTCCTCGTTGTTCCTTTATGCCAGATAGGAGGAGTAGGATTGGAGCTCTACCTGGATGGTAGATGCCTTTTCTGTTGAGTATGGTTACAGTCCACAGCGGCTCTTGGGCACAGTACTGCAGTGATGTGACATTTTTGCAAGTCACAAAGCAGATTCTTAAATCAAACTTGTCCTTGATGATCACTTGGTATGTTAATAGATTAGATTTTAGCTTCCCTTACACTGTCTAATAAATGTCTCTTTTGTGCACTTGCCTTTTCACCTACCTGTGGGATTATTATGATACTCTAATAAAACATCAGGCATTTGCAGTTTATTCCTGGAGGGATTTGACTCTTATTTTCATCTCTTACTGCCAATCAGCAGCCTTATATTGAAAGGTAATTAGATTATCCTCTAGGACTCTTGCCAGCCTTCACTGACTGCATATAAATTCAAGGACTCAAGTCTGCTAAAGGACTCTGCTTGATAGACTGTCATGGCAAAGCTCTGAAACAAAACACTTCAAAGATATTTCCTGGGAAAAAAAAAATTAATTTTGTTTGTGGGGTTTTTTTTGTTTTTGTTGGTTTTTTTTGCTTGCAACTCCTGCTTCTAAAAAACTTTTTCTCTGAAACATGGCTAAAACAATGACAAAGCACTTTTCCACTCCTGTATATTGTTGATACTAAATGTGCATAATAGGTAGAGAATCTGATACCTGAATTCCAAGCTGTGTTCCTTTTGGCTAATGCAAGATAATTACCTGCAGATACCTGTGTAAGTCACTTTATCTTCATTAATGATGGGTAGCTGTATGAGATAACAAAATTATATGTTCATTTGGAATGATTTGTTGGTTTTACAGTGAAGCTTGTGAAAAAATATATACTGCTATTACCTCTTTCTTACCTTCATTGACTGTGTTTTGTTAAGTGGTAAAATCTTACTTCCCCCATAAGGGCAATGGATATGACTCACAGAAGAAATTTTATTCAGTAAGAACTTATAATTTCTGCAAGTCACATTTCTCACTAAAAATGCAGTTTAAATGCATCATTAGCAATCATTATGGTGGAATGATACAATTTTTACATAAAAAGATGTCTCTTTGAGATTTAAAACAAATGAAAAACTAGTTAAATTAGTATTTACATCCTGCATAAAGGCATTTAAGAAGGCTTGACCACTGGTTAAATTAGTTTAGACATTGGGTCATTGGTATGTCACCTAAGCCAAAAGAGATCTAAATTAATCTGTGTTAGAAGCTTGTATGGGCCTAAAAGATCCAATTAAAACTGTTGCAATTTTTGTTCTGAAGTCAGAGGCATACAATCAGAAAACAGATATCCCTTAAAGACCTATAATTAATCTTCTTTTTTCTCCTAAAGAACTCTGATTTGTTCCTTTAAATAGCATTTTTTGTCATAAGCTAGTCCATAGTGCATCCTTTTGCACTATAGACTAGCTTATCCTCCTACTTCATTACTTTCTTGTTGCTTCTGGTAGGTTTGTAGATATTTTAAACTTGGTTTTTTTTCAGTTTTAGCCAGTTATTACCAGACATATTGATCTTTAAAATCTTTATTTCATCATTTCCTGCAGTTCCTTGATTTTTTCTTTTTACCAATTTTTTTTCCTTGCTTCATTTTCCCAGTTAGAAATTTTCTACTATAGAGAAAGAATAGGAACATAGTTCCTAAGAGATTATTATTTCCAGATATTTATAAGCTTTTCTTATGCTTTACACCTGACACTTAACAAATCCTAATACTTTTGTTTAAAATAAAATAGGGGGTTTTAGTTATGGAGGCCTTGACAAAAATGTATAGACTTTAGTGGGAAATGCATTTTCCATCAGCGAAAAGATGCATTTGTTTAAAAAAAATACGGAATTAAGTAAATGGAATTGGAAACTAATTTTATTTGGCCCTATTCTTTAAAATTCATATTTAGGTAAATTACGTTAAAAATGTTGAGTTGTTTGGTTTTTGTTTTTTGGTTTTTTTCCTTCTCTCTACGTACTCTTTCCTTACCTTGTTCTGTTCTTAGCAGGCACTGAAAATCAAATTAAAATTTCTGTCATTGTTGTGTATGACAAGGTTCATTTAAAATATATATATTCTGGAGGAATGTTTCTTTTCATGTCCTTACTTTATTTCATGCGTTTTGTTGGGTTGCTTGGAAATAAGACTACACATAGGAAAAGATGCAGTTTCAGGAAAGTGTATGGGTTACTGCTTAATTCTGCACCTGAAATATGTACCTTTTGCCTGCAGAGCCTTGGAGAGAGAAAAGATTGAAGGTTAAACCTCAGGACATGCACTCAGTAGGGCATGAACAGGGACACAGAGATGCTGTCCTTTTTTTCTCTGGAGTTTTCAAAACAAACAGCTATTATTTTCTCTTCTACAGCTAAGCAGGAGCTTTGTACCTGTCTCATGCTGAAAGCAGCAACAGAATAAACTCGTGAACTTTTTGCCTGCTGGTAACTGAGAACCAGAGCAAAGGCCAAAAGCTACACTTAGGATATAGAGAGCTAATGGAGGGATCACTTGGCTTTTATGGAATAACTTTCCATGGATTCTGATGTATGAGTGATAGGTACTCAACACACAGGCTACCAGTTTCTAAAGATTTTAGGTCTTGTTTTATTATTCTTAAAATCTCAGCAATATGTTATAATAGCATTGAAATGATTACTCAACAGATTTTTTAATGGATGTTGACCTTTGAAACCAAAGTGTAAGATTGGTGTAAGGATTCTGGAGAAATATTTACAATTACTTTAAATGCATAAGACAAGTTCATTTACACTGTGTTTGTAGATATTTTTTGTTTGAAGTTGTGACTTTTTCATTTGAAAGCATTCATTTCCTTGCTCATAAAAATGTTCTGCATATCTTTTAAGACCATTAATTCCTTTTAATGAAAAGTTTTATTTCATTTTGAAGAAATTGATACTTCAGCAAATTTTACCTATTAATTTGACTTTATTAGTTGTTTGGTGTTAATTACCTGTCAGGTTAGGGGGAAAAGAGTTATTTAATTATTTTTAACAGACTGTATTCATGTCTAGTAGGTAGGGAAACAACCTTTCTCACAGGCAGAATTCTTCCCATATTATTCATAGTAGAAGAGCATTAACATCTGTGGAGTCTTCAAAACTGCCACACATGTATTGTAATAACTTCCAGCAACAGATTATTTGTTTTGAGCTTCACAGGTGATGGAAACAGTAATGCAGAAGCCAACAACTCTTGTTCTGTTGCCAGACTTTGAATGGTGTCTTTTTAAAAAGCCCAAGAAAGACATCTTTGGCTAAATCGCCTGATTTCCCCTCCTGATGTCCATGCCACATGCCTTCTAGCCACAAAAGAGAGGGAAATTGTTCCCAGCCATCTAATAAAGTAAGGTACAAACATGTTTTTAGATATTTTAAATATTATTCTGTAAATAAGTTGATACGTCAGCTAAAATTTACTAGAAAGAAGTTCCACTAAACTGCACAACATATTATGCCAAGCAATAATTTAAATTCTACATCTTGAAGCTGAATCACTATTTTTAATCACTGAGATTCATATGATGCATTTGAAGGCATATAAAAAGAAGAGGGTTTTTTTTTCCTTCAGGTCTGTGTTCCTTAGATAGCTTGCTTAGGATGCAAAGCATAATTTCATCTATTTAAAGCAGCTTAATTGGGAGAATCTAAGGACAAAACCAGAGCTCTAGGTATGGCCTTTCCTTTTGAACGAGATAGTTTCTTTCCATCCTCCGTCTTTTTATTAAATTAGTAATTGCTCTGTGTTATGCTTGTAAAAAAAGTAAGTTAAAATTATTTTTGGCACTGTTACCTTTCAGCTGTAAAACTTCAAGTTGGATATCTGTTTTCTGTGAACTCAAATTATTTGATCTGCAAATGCCACCAGGAGGCTCTTGTAAACAATTTGCTTTTTGGTAATCTTTGTTGTGCTTCCTCTGCTTGTGGGTGTGTTGCTCAAATGTACCTCTATTATATATCTCCCAAATAGTATCTGAGATTGCATAAAAAGAGAATTTGTAAAATATGTAATTTATTTTTTAAATTTATAGTGAGGTTAAAAAAAGGTGTTTTTTTTTTTTTTTTTTTTTTATTTCAGCATTCATGAAAACAGGAAAAAAAAACCAGCAACAACAACAACAAACCACCAAAACTGTTTAACTTACCTTTAGCTACTTCCAAATAATAGAATGAATTTTTGCATGATTACTTCAATAGCAGATGGTAATGCTTCCTCAATACACAGGTTTAAATATAACACCAGTAACATAATTTCATTTTGCATGTAAAATATAAAAGCCATGTAGGGTGCACTCAAGTTAGCTTATCTGGGCTGATCTGCTTAGAAATTAAGTTAAAAAAGAAAGAAAAGCCTAGCAAACCTTTCTATTTTGGAAGCAGCTTTGGTCTTACTGCCTCATTTTCTACCTTATCCATATAGGTTTTTATCCATTTTAGGTGGGGAATAAAGATATAAAAATATTTTACAAAGGTACATGTAAAATTCAGTTCATATCTTCTTTTCTGAGTGTCTCAGGCATTTAGGATTTTTAATGTTGTTGAGCACCATTTTCTGGACAGCAGATTCCTTTAGAAAATTACATGTGGTCTTCAGCCATATTTGCTATTAATAATCATATTAAAAAATTACAACACTAATTCCAAACCATTTGGTATGAGGCTCTAGGATCCAGAGCTCTTACTTCAGGACACTGCCTAGTTCAGGCTCTCTAGCTCTATAAACCTCAGCACTACACTGATATGTTTCTAGAGTTTCTAGTTCTGGGATTAACATATTTATGGCCAGTGTTGGTATCTGGGCAGTGGTGCAGTAAAAAAATCATGCAGAAACACGAGGCACTCTGGGTCAGTCTCTCATTCTTTTCTCATAGTCTCAGAAAGATATTTGTATAAGAGCTGGGCATTGACAAGCCGGTGTCCAGTTACCCCTACCTCTCCACACCCATCAGATGTGCATGCACAAGCAGATACTCTCTTCTATATTTGAAGATGAACGGCAATCTCAGCCTCCATGCCAAAGCATCAAGTCTTGGAATTTTATACAAGCAGGATCTTGTTCAAAAATCAGTTTGTCATTTTCAAACGGACACTCTTTGAGCTTTGTAAGGCTGTAATTGACACTGGAAAAAAGGGACCTTGGTCTTTGTTAGAGGAAAATAGGTTGAAAAAGGTACAAGCTGCTTTATTTACAAAAGCTTTTAGTTATCTGTAACTGAAATTGGCAATATCAACCTTGGCAGCTGTCATAAATAAGGAAGTTGAATGAATGTTATAGATATGAATCATAGGTATGGAACTGGGAGATCTAATGTCTTCATCCAAAAATACAACAATACAAACTTAGCAAACAGTTCAGAAAACCTGTGGCATCATTGCTGTTCTTGGATGATGCTTAACATACTTAAGGGAAAAGAACTTATATTTTCGGTGGGAAGAAGAGTATGCAATAAAGAATTCTGCCTTCTTCCTTAAATTACAAGTGAATAGCAAGAGGAAGTTGATGAATTGTGGTGGGAATCTCTTTTGAAGGAAATTTTGAAATTATTTGAATGCAAAAAATGTTGAGAGGAAACAAAACCTCTGCTGTCATTATAATTCAGTGTTATTTAAATTCTAGCCAAAGTATTTTTTAACAGTTGTAGTGCTAACTAGTCAACCTTGCTGGCATGTTTAATGTTCTATCAAGTGAGTCTTCTCAGTTCCATAGCAATTTGACAGTAATTACAAGTATTTTCTCTCCTTGCAAAACCTTCATGGTACAGGTGATTGATCATCTGAACCTTAATAATAAAAACCCCTCAAATATCTGGAAAAGAAAATTCCACTCTCAGTGTTTGTGTAATTTATGTTATTATTTTCTGACTTTCATATTTTATAAAATAGGTCCTAATTAAGATTACTCCTTCTCTCTGTCTTAATTTTCCCAGTTTGAATAATTGAATAGGAGTGTTACAGTTGCCAATCATTCCTTTCTGGGTATTCCTGCAAGTATGAACTTAATAGAGGTATAATCAGAAATCAGGCTGTAAGTCATTTATAGTGAGGGAAGATTTTTGGTCCAATTCATGGTCTACTTTTTATAGTAATGAGATTTTCTAGCAAAGGTAAGTATTTTTTATTTCTGTGAGAAATTGTTATGCACTGTTTCATAGAGTGGCACTTGTAGGTACATTTTGTCATTGTTTTTTAAACATAGCCCTCAAAAGTTACAATAGGTTTGTAAGTGAAATACAGTGTTTGAAGATCTGTTCATCTTCCAGATCCTTACTACAAAACAAAACAAAATCCTGTAAAACTGTAGTAGAGGTTATCCACAATTAAAGTAGTAAGGATAATTTTTACAGTAACTGTGGCTTTGGGACTTACTAGTTTGGTTTGTCAAGGTATGACAAATTTTTTAAAAGAAACTGGTGAAAAAATGTTTGATATGGGCAGGTTTCCAAACAAATTTCAAAATGTTTTTTTGCTAAGTGCTCATAAATATCTGAGTCAAATTCCAATGGAAAAAAAAAAAAAAAAAATTATAAACCCTTTTTTTTTTTTTTATAAAAGCAGACTTGCATGGACACTTTTTGAGAAAAACAAACTTGGAATACATGAAGAGAGGTACAGGAACTGATCCTTATTTTGATTTTGCTGTTAACTCAGCTGATTTTAAGGGTGAAGAATTAAGCACGTGCTGAGGATTGTACTTGTAGTGGGAATTAGGAAAAAAAAAAAAAAAAAGGAGCTAGAAAATAGTTATTTTATGATAACATCTTTAGTGAGGCTTGCGAATGTCTGTGACCAGGGGATGTCTCTTGTCCTCCCTCCTTATGGAGGAACAAATGAGAGAAAGCCCTTTCAGGAGCCTGAACTCTTGCTTGCCCTGGAGTGGAAGGGCACAAAATGAGAGAGAAAACTCTCCTCTCACATCTCTATACTTACGGACATGATGTGGCTAAGCACTTGCAGCATTTTGAGACGATGCCTTTCCTACCCCCTAGTGACAATACTCAGCAAATTGCTGTTACTTTCTCAGTACGAAGTATAAAACCTATTGAATAAGTAAAAAATTAAATTACTACTTTTCAAAAACATGAAGAACCAGCATTTACACATACTCCGTAGAATGAGCTGCAAATACAGGCTGTCACTGGTGGAGTGTTTTCAAGTTAAGTTCTTTAGCCCACTTCAAATCTGTCAAGAGCTCTTGCTGGAACAATGAGATGTTAAGGGGTTCTGAGCAGAAACATAATGTCTCATAAAAGAAAGTCTTACAAAAGGAAGAGATTGATCATCTCTTCTGAAATTGCAGAAATTTTTGTTACTACAGTTGTCCATGTTTTATCAGCTTATCAGGTAAGGCATTTGGTCTTAGCCTGTCAACAGATTTAAGCACTTTACTGCTGGTCTTCTGACATTAGGTGGAAGTTTGTTGTGCCATGACATCATCTATCAATGAAGTCTCAAATGCACACAGAGAATAAAATGCTTTTATAATTTTTGCATTAAAATAATGCATATGAGGTAATTTGTTTCTTTTATGTGTATATTTTCAATAACATTTTTACTTTTTTCATAAGATAATAGAAAGCAAGTATTGTATGCTAGTATGCAATTCTTTAGATGCATATTTTGATAAAGAAATTTATTTTTGCTTACGGGAAAACTAGTAAAGTATTAACAGTCAATAAACTGGAAACCAAGTAAGAAAAAAGCTTACAGTAAAATCTGCTTCAATTCAAAGAATTAAAAATGTAGCTGTAAATGCTTTTATATACTGGAGTAGGTCAGAATTAATTTATTTAATAACTTTAAAATACTTTGGACCTTGATCCTTGTTGAGGTAAACACTTTTTACATATGTATGTATATATGTGTATATATATATACATATATAAACAGATATGGAACAATTAAACTCTTGATTTAGCTCTTTCTTACTTTAATTCTGGCTCAATGTTTTCTTGGAAGAGAAGATTCAGGCATGTGTTTTTTTAAAAAAATCCTAGCATTGCAGCTGTATAACTATTCATAATTTATTATAATTTTTTTACTATTTGGAATATATCCTTTTAGTTTGTGATATATGTCCTAAAGTTAATTTGTGTTAATAGGATATAAAATGTAATACAAACCACATAAATATAAGTTTTGTATAAACTAGCATGTTATAAGTTAAGTTTTGTTTAAACTAGCATATTGTGAGTTAACTCAGGGGAAGGTGGCTCAACCAAATACAGGAATTTCTCTAGCCCGAAAAGGCATGGGAGAGACACGAGGAAAACATGATTGGAATTACCAGAAAGGGGAACGAGAAAAATGCCGCTGCCGGGAATCCTTGAAAGGGAACAAAAGGCGACGGAAAACAGAGATGATAGCCCGGAGAACCAGATGATTACCTTAGATCGATATCTAGGTCGTCTCCGCCAGAGATTAACATCTCCACACCACACCTGGACCCAACCATTAACAGCATTGTCCTCCTCTGCCGACCTATTCAGACTCTCGGAACTGAGACCTGCATGATTAATGAAGATGCCTCGAAGGAAGGACCGTCGAAATCCCGAGCCTCTCTCCGCGATCCAGTGTATAAAAAGAGACTGCTGCAAACCGAAAATGTGAACTTGGGGGATAACAGACTGACAGAGTGTGTTATCGTTGTTCACCCGGCGCCGACCCCGGGCTCGACGCTGTCCTTTTAATTGTGGCTGTCCGAGACTGTCATTTTGTCTCTCAATAAAATTCCAAATTTTGATTTATCGAATTTGGTCTATCTTATTTATAACAGTTCATAATATCAATTTATCTGGGAACTGATGTCATTTTTGCCAAGGTTCAAGTTCACTGACCTTCTGGAGTGGTTGTTTTCAGAATAACACAATTAAAAGTGCCAGCATTAACTCCACTGGATCCTAGAATTTCTGTACCAAACTGCAGTTGTTTCAATATGCAAGCAGGCTTTCAACTTCTCTAAAAAAGTTTTACAAGTGAGATTAAAACAAAATATTATTATCCTAAGACTTAAAGTATGCAGATTTTAATGTTCTTGTGTAACACCCATTGTATGTATATTCTCAGACTAACTAAAATAAACTAAATACTATATAACTATAAATGAAACTGAATACTCTATAACTATAAATGGAACTAAATACTATATAACCAAAACTGTGTTTGGGTTATGCAAAAAGGTAAAAAAACAAAAGAAAAAAAAATAAGATGACATTGTGAGATCAGTTTTAGTATATTTTAAATTAAATATAGTCTTATTCTCAACGTTGGCTCTGAAAAAAGGCTGTAGTGTTTAAATTATGTTTAGGTAGATACTTCGTCCCCCTTTGGCTCAAGCAAAGATCAGATAGGGTTCCAGGTTTATCCCAGTTTCAGTCAATATATGTCTGAGGCCTGCTTTTTCTTAAAGCTAATGGTGTTCTGAAATTTATCAATCACAGATCAGGTTACAAGTCTAGCACAGAAAATCTTGTATATCTATATCTGAATATTTGTTTGTGTGATATTTATAAGAAGCAGAAGAAAAGAATTTAATGGATTGTGCAGTAGCACAGTAGCAGCGGCAATCCCAAGTACACTATTTCTTACTCCTGTGGACTATAGGAATGTTTGTGGCAGATTGCTTTTATATGTCTTTCCCCTGGGATATTGCTTGATTTACCCTGAGGTTCCCTATTAGGTTTTTTTTGGTTAAGGAGAAATAAGAAAGAGTGTAGCAACACTTGAGTGTTTGGGGCCTAAACCTGTGTCCTGCTGCCATCTTTTGTATCAGAAAACCTTTTACACATAAATTTAGCCTATAGAATGTTTAGAGAAATTTTTTCTCACATAACAATACCTCGTGAGATGAGGGGAATTCACTTCTGCAAGTTCAGCTGTTACAGTTGAGTATCTCTTAGCCCTCTTTCCATCTTCTGTGCTTTACTGCTGACAAGATTACTGCTTTCCTCACAACACTACTCTTAGATAAGGTACAGCAACTGCAGCTCTGAAATCACAAGTGATGAGCTTATACAAAGGTAAAAATCCGAAGGGACAGGGAGAAGAAAAGACCACAGCACCAGAGGCATTTCTTTGTATCTGAGTTCCCTCTCCACTATGGTTGATTTTCTCTTCTAAAGAGAGTAAGTAGCACAAGTCAGAAGCTTAACTGCTTTATGTTTGTTCACTAGTCTGTAAAATAGAGAATAATGCGTGTGTAATGCTGCTTTCAGGCTGAATATGTTAATGTCTAAAAAGCTTTTTAAGAATGTAAAACACTATGTAAATGTGAATTATTAGCATATCTTCCTACTTTAGCAAGAGGGCAAGATTCTGAAAGAGTTCACATGACTCTTGAAGGAGTTCAGCGCAGGCCAAACTATCTGTGAGAGCAGTGTCCTGGGAGAACCTGCAAAGTAGCAAAAGCCCTACACTCCAACTCCAACAGACTTCAACACACTTGAAACTAAGTCTTGTGAGACATGCTATTAATATTGCTTATTTTTCCTCCCTTATTCATTTTGGTGATGGCTTTAATAATAAGGTTGACATACAGGCTGGGGGAAGTGCCTCACAGAGTATTGTTTAAATTGCAGAATTATCCATGGTAAAAAAAAAAAACAAACACACCACACAACTTTCCTCATCTCATCCTGCTTATTCCTAGACAAATTCAAGCTCTAGCTTAGTTTAAAGCTCTTGTTTGATGGAGGAAGGGAACAGGAAGTCTCAGCTATCTTGTTCACCCTAAGACATAATAATAGCATAAAAACAGTTGTGCAGGCAAGAGGTCAGAATAATTGGTCTTGTGTTTGATCTAGTACACAGTAAGAAAATCTTTTTGAGGGGCAGGCAGAGACAGAAGGATGCAGAAGCCATGGCACATTTCCTCTGCTTCCATTCAAAAGCTCTCTACCTTCTGGAGAGAAAAGTTAGGTGTTAAACGTCATTATGATAGAGCTTGTGAAGGTGGAGAAACATGGCCCTCCATGTTTTTGTATTTCCTTTAAATAACATAATATATCAGATATCTTTCAGTTTATTAAAGGGTTTAAAGTCTTCCATATCTGTTTTCTCATTTGTGTCTCTTATATTTCCATTGAATAAAATGAAAAAAATTAACTTTGGTACCCGAGGGAATCAAGGTTTCCTTGTTTGTGGTTTTTCCCTCCCTTTTTTAATTAAAGAATGGAAACCTTTTGTTCTAGGCAGCTTCTGTGCAGTCATAAAAAGTGCTGTGTCAGAAAGGGAACCCTGGAAGGCCATTCAGTGCAACTGAAAATTTCATGGCGCTCTGCACACCAACAGTACTTTTTATCAAGGTTCTTTAAAATATTTCATGCTGTAGGAGATACGGAAGATGCTTTATTTGGCCAAAATGTGGTTTATGTTTCTATTTCTTCAGAATAGCAGTTGGACCTGAAAAGGTGTGCATTGCCATTGACATCACACTTCTCATTTTTGTAAATAGCCAGACACTTCAGGAAGCAACAAATAGCTGATGTGCTTTGCTTGTGATAGCACTTAATGAGCCTTCTTCATACATGCTTCATTTTAATAATACAAGATTCTAATTAAAACTGGCCTGAAATGCTTTAAAATGCCACATGAGAAGCCTTAATATTTGTGTATGCTCAGCTACTCTTCTTCAGAGAATATATGGAGGAGAAAGTCCACTGTTTGGCACAAATGGTTTTGTGCTTTTTTTCTTAAATTCCTTCCACCTTCCACATGTAACAGTGGAACCATATTTATGTAGTGCCACTGATTTCTGGTCACTGATCACATAAACCTAAGGTTTTTCGCTGTTGAGATAAGTCTCTGCTGACATTCCTGACATTCTAGGAAAGGGTTAAGATGCTGCTGTAATGATTCCCCCCAGCCCTGTGATGCTTGAAAACATGATAAATGAAAATGCCTAATTCTTGCTGTACTAATTCAGTTTAAAAAGTAGCAGTGCCTTTGGAGTTGTTGAATAAGAAAGGCAGAATTTAGTGCCAGGACTCTGGCTTGTTGGTTTTTTCCCAACACTGCTAGAATTACATTTTAAGGCAGTTAAGTCACAAAATCAAGAGCAAAACTTAATCTCATATTCAGTAAAACTGAGGCTCGTATTGTGCTGGCATGTTTGTGCAGAATGCTGTTTTTATTTCTTTAAGTCTGTGGCAAAATCATGGTTACTTCTGAAGCATAAGATGGAAGACAGAGAAATTGTTTCTTGGTACTGAAATAATATGTATATTATATATGTCTCAACAAAGAATTGCTTATCTGGACCAAAAATTGACTGGTAGTTGGGTTTACTCAATTAATTCTATAGCATCTTATCAGTTTATTAAGGTGTTTGTTTGTTTGTTTGTTTGCTTTTAATAGTAAAATACTTGAATTTTAAAAACAAGCTAAACCAGACTGTTTTGAAGTCTAATGTTTTATCATTATCCTAATGTTAACCATAATAATAAACTAATAATTTAATTTTCATATTGTTTCTGAAAGGTAAACAATGTAATGGAAGGCAAGGTGATTATTTCTAAAGAAAAACATTCATCCTGAAATTGTGATTTGTTCAAGTAATACCACAGTAGTCAGCAATTGGTGTGTGGTGGTTTTACATAAATGGACAATTATAAAAAGTATATTTTCTCAGTTAGTTAAGATTTTAAAGTGCATTGTAATAACTCTGGCAATAAGATCTTGATTATGTGCTACTGGTTGGGACTGTTGCTGTTTATAATTTATTTCAACCATCTCTCTTTCTGAAACAAGCACTTAATCAAATATTTTAGTGCTGTTATGAGTATATTTCAGAACCTTTCCACTGCTTTAGATATATTATCATTTCAGAGTGATTTTTCATATATTTTATAGTGTGTTATTACACAATATATTAGAGCCAAATACTCGTAAAATGGAGACAAAATCAAGAATGATCGTGTGAATACTCCATTTTATGTATCCTTCAGAATTAAGTGAATAGCAAGACAGGTAAAAGGTACTAATTTTGTCCTATGCATGTCTCACTTAGTAATTTTAGGAAAAATATAATTTAATTGATAATAACATTAGTCCCACCTCTAATTTTGCACTTATGATATTAGTTAGGTGGCTTTTTTGTTTGTTTGTTTGTTTGTTTGTTTTTAATCCTAGCTGAGTTTCATGATTTTAGACTTAACCGTTGATAGGTTTTGTGTGTACAAATATTGAAGACACATGGCAGAATCCACTTGCCCTCACACTCATCTCCTCAGAAGACAGATCTATTCTTTTGATTTATCTTAATTTTATACAGAATACATGCATACGTGTAGTACTTATGAGTACAGGCCCCTACAAATATTATTTCCTTATTCCAATGGAAATTAACACTTCAAAATAAATATCTATGACTGTGTATGTTTTAATTTATGATTAGATACTTCAATTTTATATTTTTTTTACATAATGAATTTGCTGTGTGACACTATTGTATTTACCTAACACCAGGACAGCCTTATATTGTGGTATGGAACTCACCTGTTAACAATAGTCAATATATTTTGTCTGCTTTCTTCCTGTCCCATTATTTTTGCCAGATATGGAGTTCACTGAATATTGTAGCAGATTCCAAAGATTTAAATTCTGGGAACTTTCATTTGAAGCGCTTTTCTTTGTAATTAACTAATTAAAACTATGTGTGTTTTTCTGAAAACCTGATAATGTCAACAGAAAATATTGGTCCTGCTTATTAACAGATAATTTGATGTGGTTCTAAGGCTTAGCTTACATAGAAACATTGACTAAATTGATATTTTCTCTCCATGTTAAAGACATCTTAATTTATTTGTATGCTCCTCTCGCTCTATATTTTCAGTATATCAGACTCACCCAAATTTTGGATTTAATGCTGTAATACTTAAATATAATAAAATCAATTTTCTCGCACAAAAATGCTTCCTAGAAACTGAATGAAAGACAGGAGAAATAAAAGTTAAGCCACAAAATAGTATCTAAATTAGAACTATTTTCCTGGGGCTATAAATGGAATATGAATGTCACTTTTCCAGCAGTTAGGTTTTTGCTCATGAACATTTTTTGCACTTTTGAGATAGTGTTTGAATTAAATTTAGGTTTGGATTGCTTGTGTACATGGTTTACCTTTTTCTAAAGGACTTTAAACGCTCTGTTGCAGCTGGAAGCATTGATCTAAGACAAAAAGCTTTCAATGCCAGAAATGTTATTAAAAATTTTTCATTATAATTTTTTAAGATTTGATGCTCTTATTCTCTACAAATTGTTAGCCAAGAAAATAGAATTGGGATAGAGAATTATAAGCTTTTGTGAGTTTACTAAGCATGATATTCAACTGTGTGTGTACATATTTGCTAGGACTAATTTAGGGAGTTAATCTGGTTCATCCCTCCAAATCCGTGCATCTTGATCCTTTGGTGCTCATGAATACATTTTGTAGATGAAAATGCTGAAATAGTTCAGTTACCAGTGTAGTATGCTTGCATACATTGTAATCAGGAATTCAGTGTTGCATATTTTGAAGAAATGAAGCAGCGGGAGGTTTGCAACAGTGTGTGCAGTGGGAAGACAAACGCTCTTCCAGAGTACCTGTGCCTGGTGTTTGGGAAGAAAGCTACTTTAGTGTTTAGTATTTAGTTCATGAAAGCCCTGGAGACATAATGTTTGGTGAATGCCAGTTCTGACCTTAGGCACCGTGGATTCTTTAGGTCTTTGTCTCTAGAGTAAGCATTTGATACATTACTGAATCCACAAAACAAACCCCTCTTTAGCAAAGCAGTAACATCTCAGCCTGGCTGAAGCAGTTTTGGATGGGCTGGCCAGAATTGTACAGCCTAGTCCTGGAAATTTTAGGGAGTTAGGTTGTGGTGGTTTTCCATCAATTTTTAAATAGAAATCCTGGTAACAACTGTGGCTTTATTCATGGATGCCTTGAGTTCTTGGTATTAATTCGTAACCTAATATGAGTTCATTCATATTGTTGCAAAAAGGGAGCAGATGCAAGTGGTCTCCTTGCATCTAAATCCCAGCAACATCTTTAACTGGACATCCACCTTCCCATAAAACAGTTGAGAAATTGAAGTTGAAAGGTTTTTCAGTTTTCAGGAAACAGAGGAATTTCTGAGGAAACTGCAAAAGGAGCTGAAAAAGCAGAAAATTTCAAAGCATATACCAAGAGAATGGAAAAGGAAGCTATATAAGGTAATTTGTGGGCTGGTTTGGTTTAATATATTCAACTGAATTTGATACAATCTTCACAACAAGAACTAGTACTTTTGCTGTTAAAAAAAAAAATCAGAATTCTTTTATTGAAACTGATTATTTTACTTTCAACTCTCTCCTTATTAAAGCTAGGGAACAGTTTCCCTGAAGACTATTTTCATCTATTAGCAAAGGAAATATATGTATTACTAGAAAATACTTAACCCAGGACAAATTGATGACAGCAGGATATTGAGTAATTAAATCTGTGTTCTCAGGGTGGATGTAAAGGAAAACCCAGATAAATGTAACAGATACTTAGGTTGTCTAATCAAGTTCCTTAGTAATTTTTTTTTTCTTTTCTGAAGAATATATTTTTATATATATAAACTTTTGGTATAGGACTCTGAGTGCTTTTTGGCTGTAAGAGTGCTTTTTGGCTGTAAGAATGCTTTTTGAATAAAAAATCAAAGGTTTCTGTGGAGAGTAGGAGAAACTGCATTGTATTTTTCTACACAAAATTTGCTGTTTTCAACAATGGATTACCCTAGTGAATAGAAGGGAAGGAGCAAGCACCAAGTAGTCTGACAGTCTGAGACAGATTACAGATCAACTAGAAAAAAGGTCATTCTGGACATTTAACTTCTGCTCTACTTTAAAAGAGTAAGGTAATAACTTTCTCACTTTATTTCATTGTCATCCATTTTCAGTATGATCAATTTCAGTGTAAATATAACTGAAATATATTTAATCAATTATATTTAATACTCTATCATTCAATATACATTGAACATATCTGTCAAATAATATGATCCCCACAGTTATATTCTAGACTGTTTACTCATAAGAAAAATTACAACTTTGTGTGAGCCATGCTAAGCTTCCAAAAAGAAATCCTCTGATTTTTAGTTTTTTATGTCATAAAATTTAGCTGAAGTTTATATGATCACACTGATGAATAAATATATTTTTAAGTTCATTTAATAACCTTCCACCTTCTTGTAGGTGATCTCTTTTTTCTGTCTTGATTCCATAATTTGGAATTACTAGGTCTGTATCTGTAATAATCATAATATATGTGCTGGAGTCTACTGCTTATGCACCCATGACAGACAAACAGAAGCCAAAAAAGGCTTATATATTTAGAATATAAATGTGCATCACGCCATTTCCAGAGCCCATCTATGTACATATATATACAGCTCAGTAGTAGTTAATTAGGCTGGTTTGATGATTTAGCTAAAGGTGAGTGTTTGATGCCTACTTTTTTTTCTCCAGTTCCACTGACTTTTTACAGTCTCCATGTGCTTAACTAATGATACATGTCAGACTGATTTTCTAAGTTATTCTTCAAATACGAAGACTAAATAACACTTTGTGGTGCAATATTATTTGACACTGATTTGCCTCCAGTGTTACCAAAATAGGTGTAATTTTCCCTCAGAATTTCCATGTTTTTAATTTAAAAGCATTATTTAATCTCGGTTATTCTTATATTGAATAATTGGTTCTTGGGAAAATGCTGACTAATTCCTGAATCATGCTGCTGAATGCTGAGTATTTTTTAATAAAACAAATTACAGTCAGAGATATGAATCTTGCACTGGACTGACACACCTGAAGTATATTGTCTTTATGTGAAAACAGTGTTGAAAACAGAATTCAAGTGGTAGCAAACTACAGACATATCTGCATTTCAGCAAAAGATTGTCTACTTTATTAGGGTACACTTGTTCTGTCCAATATTTTAACACCTCCCCTACACACACATACCAACAACCCGCAAAAACCCATCCTCTTCTACTTCATGACAGTTTTCTGGAAGCTGATAATTATTGGCTAATTGAGCAGAGATTGGAGTGACAGGCTTTGGCTATATTGTCAAGCACAGTAATTACTGATTTTGCAGTATTTCTATCCTCAAAAAATTACATCTGACCCTGGCTTAATTTTATTGCCAATTTGAATATATGAATGGCTTAAAACTTGATTTTTTCAGTCCTTGAGTAAGAATAAAAGAAGGTCATATTTCAAATTAAATGGGGCATGCTTATAAAATAGTACATTGTGTACTATTTTTTACTTATAGATATTTTTAAAAAATAATATTAAAGATATTTCCATAAAGGATTTACTCATATGTTATTTTCCAGAGCAGTTGGCAATCTAATTGTTGTAGTGCCCACTGGTTGCAAAAAGAAAGGCAGAGTTTGATAGCAGTTTTGTAAATTATTTTAATTATCTGTCTCCTAATGTTAACCAAAGAATTATTGTAGGTGGTATCAAATAGTATCCTTGTTGTCCCTGTAGAGAACCTGTAGGTCACCAAACTTTGGTATTGTGGTCCTACTGCTCTCTATGGAGAGGTGTACATCTCAAGATGAGCTTGAAATAGCCGGTTGAGGACTCTGAGTTTGTCCGGTTTGCAGAGGAGGAGGCTGAGGAGTGACCTCACAGCTCCCTACAGCTTCCTGAGGAAGGGAAGTTGAGTGTGAGGTGCTGAGCTCTTCTCTCTTGTACCCAGTGCCAGGACACATGGGAATGGCCAAGACCTGTATTGTGCAGGAGAAAATCTAACCTCCAAGCTAGCAGAAGGCATTGGATACTCACAATCGTGTCCCAGCCTGAGCACAGGCTCTAACATGTTTTGAGAAGACATCTACTTTCTGATGGGGTTGCAAGCTGTGGATCACCTTGAGATCATTTGAACATCTGAATAAATTTGCAGAAATCAGATGTGATGTATTGGTTTTGAAAGTCTTTTGTGTTCGTCCAGTTTTCTTGGCATACCATAGGGTGGCAAAATCCCCATCTCTGACACTAGTTAGTCTCAGAGATCAAATCCTGATTCTGACGCAGGACATGCTCCTCAACTAAGTGGTTTCAAGCTTACCCATGGATTGTTTTTCTCCTCTTACTCATTTAAAAAAATCCCCAAGCTATTTCCCATGAGAAAACATGCTAGATCACAATGTCCTGAGAGCAGCAGCACTCCCTCAGAGGGAAAGTGTCTCAATACTCTGTCTCCAAATCAGCCAGTCAATGTCTAAAGGAGAGCACTTGACCGGTGCAATTCTCCAGGGTCCTGGAGTTGCTTCAGTGGCTGGAACTGGCCTCTCCTGGGACCCACAGCCCCACATCTCCTGCAAAGGGCCCAGGGGACATGTCCCAGCTCAGCCTGGGACACTTAGTCCCTGCCTAATCCTTGTTGTACATGTACCAGTCTGATTACCCTACCATAATTATACAACTATTCCCAATACTAATTAACTAACAATGCAAAATGTATTGGCACTGCATGGTAGGAGAAACGTTTATAAATTGCACAATGTTTCTTTAGGTTAATAGGCTTAATGTATGGTATTAAACTAATTGACAGCCATAAGTATAGACATTTTTCAAAATCTAATGGAACATTAACATTTAACTTCACAAATAAATTCATTTTTACTCATAATCATTTATCAAAGTGTAATCTTATTGACTGACTTCTTTAGAAAGCAAGAAGATATTAGGAACAATTTCATAAGGGTGCCATTTAGGACACTGCACCATAACTGCTCCAATAACTTAGGGTGAAACTAAGACTAATATTTTTCTCCACTGACTTCTTTACCATTTTTTAGGACCTATATAAATAAGTTATAACACTGCTTTTAAGCTGACAAAGACATGAATGCTCATGCTTACAACACACAGCTTTTATTTTTCATAAAAGTATCAAGAACAGTAAAAGAAGTACAAATTTGCAGTTAAGGAAGTATGGTCTGAATAAAAATGAAAATAGAAATCAGTCCTCTTGGAAATCTGTGGTTTGGACTTTTTAAGCAGGTACGTATCAAAATAAGGGAATACTCTCACAGCAGACTGAATGTTAAATAGAGAATGATAATTGCCAAGAACTTTGTTTCTAAGAAAAGATATGAGGTATATAAAAAAAGAAGCAACATTACCTAGTCAGTCATCCACAATATGAGTAATTTCCCACAGAATATCTCCTGGAGTAACCAGATTGGCTAAGTCTTCCTAAATTAGTATAATTTTCCTTAAAAAACAACAAAAATCCACAAACAACCAAAGAAAACAAACAACCCCCCAACCCCCAAAAACACCAATCAAACAAACAAAAAACCAACAAAAATCCAAAGTGATTGAGATAGGTTGGGGTATTTCTTTTTCCAACTGTTGAATGTAGTGGTGAAAATGCCCTTAAAATTTATTCTTATGATCTGACCTTACAGCTAAAGAGACATTTTCTCAAAGACTCATGAAAAATATGACAGAAAATTTACAGGTTTAAGATATGCACAGAACAAGGAACTGGAAATGGTATGTTCTCAGGGGTACAAAAGTATGACATGGTGGAAATCAAATGCAAAGAAGAAAGATTCTGACATCTCTAGAGGTATCTTCACAGTCACAGCCAGCGTTTCAAACAGTGTAAATTAAGTGTCTTAAAACCAAACCCTTTTAGTTTTGTTTTTTTTTTTTCAGTTGCAACTGAAGTTATTATCTATACACTGTTTACAGTTATTTTTACAAACAGATGTTATTTTGTATAGAAGAAGCAGTGTTCAGTGGGGAACACAAAGAACATCTAGCATAACCTGTGGGGTTTTTTGATCTATTGCATTTATACATTGCTTTAGTAGCACAAAATAAATACATAATTTCATAACTCTATGGAGGTTGATACCAAGATTATTTGAGAAAAAACTATTATATGAGCAGGGGAGGTATGTTAATATTTCTTATTTGAATATTATTTCTTTGTGTTGTAAATCACCATTGGTTATTTTATCTCTACTATCCTCTAGCATTTAATACATATTCAGGAATATTATTAACAATCTGTTAGCATAAGATTAAGCATTCAAATTTCTTTTAGTGTGTATACAATATTTTCGGCAAATATTGTATCCCTAGTAACTGTAGCTTCCATGAGCCTCAAGCACTTCTATGATGCTTATACAATAATTTAGAGAATATCCCGTATACTTCTGAAGGAATCACATCTCTTTAATTAAAATGCAAAATTCAGAACTGAAGTGATTATTATTAGGAAGCTGAATTCAGTTAAAAGAGCAATAAACACTGAATGCAGACATGCAAATAAAAGTTTTAATGATCTTGCAGAGGATTAAATTGTAACCAGTGAAATGATAAGCAAAGCCATATTTTTATCTTGGTTAAAGGTAATATAAACTAAGAGTTTCAGCTAGAAGGAGAAAAAAAATCTATATTTTTTTATTATTATTTTTTTGCTGACATTGTCAGCTATAAATACTGTTGACTTCAGTGTTTATGAAAAAGTTAGATGTAACCTTGTAAAGGAGACCTTTAATCACTTTAGGTTTTAGCATAGTAGCCAGTATCCTTCGCTAAAGTTGTATAAATAATAGTACTTTGGTTTACTCAGAAAAAAATGAAAGAGGAGGAAAATACTGTTGAGATTCCCTGTCCTCCTTCTCAACAAAACTACAGTGAAAACCACCAACAAACCCAGAGAACAACAAACAAGATTTTCCATTTGAAATCTATTTTTTTCCCTGAAATAGTAATATTCCAATTTTATAGTTAAAATATTTAAGGTAGTTCTCTCTACATTTAAAAGGAGAATTATTACCACTAGAAAACAAAACATTTCTGGTTAAGATTAAATAGAACTGATTTACTTTTAATTCTTTTTTTTTTTTTTTCATTATGCAATCCTTCCTTAAAATTGTCATCAAGTTTGTGTTGTAAATATCAGAAAATCATAACATTTTAGAAATTCTGAACACTGCATATGTTTGAAGTGTCAATGAGCCCTACTTTTGACATGATTATTGGGTATTTTTTACAAGCATTCTGAAACTCCACTCATTTGGGCAGAACAGGTGCATTATATGCTGCAATTAACTTTTCATTAAAGATGTCTAGAGTGATGTTTACCTTGTGAGGTTTACGGATATCTGCATCCAGTCCTTGGCAGTGCTCATGCTCACACCCCTGGACCGATGCTTTGCTATTCTGTTAATTTGTCCCAGAAATAATAATAGCCATAGAATGTTTCATCTTTCTTGTGCTGTCAGTATCACAGAAAAGGCCCTGGTCAATAGATACAATTTGTAGGTACTTACACATTGTGATTGTATCTTTAGCTTATTTTTAAAAACTTAGCATACTGTTATTGTTTTGGTTTGGAGCGGTTATTGTCCTTTGTCATGACGGTACATATCTTTGTAATGTTGAAAATCATGGAAAGGTCTCCTATTTCAGGAGTTTAAATGAAAAAAGGAGGGCTTCTTTCAGACTTGAAACAGAATTTACATAATAATAAGCATGTGGTGAAAATAGGTGCCTGAAAGCATTACAACTAACCATTACTGAGAAATTGTTTGCCTTTCTCCCCCTTTCCTCCAATATGTATCTGCTGTATTTCTTCACTCTTTTACCTTTACATGATTATTCTTTCTGTCCTGGCTGGCTGTCTGACTCTTCTTTTAGATTCTGTTTGCACTTTACTCTCCCACGGGATACCACTGGATGTTACACACACGCACTTTCTTCTACCTAGTGGCTCCATAGCAAGTAGGACATCTGCCTCTCCAGCATTTTGCTTCTGTATTATGCTAAATGTCTCTGAGAATGCAGCCATGAACGGGTGTCAAACTGGGATGTCCTGCAAGGCAAAATGAAACCCTGAGAGGCTGCCACTGGCTCATGCAGAGACTTTGTAATTGAATGTTCTACATCATTTCACACAGTTCCAAAGTCTCATTTGTTGCAGTTTACATGGTAATTTAAAAAATTAGTGGAGGGCAAGGCAGTTGCAAACTGGTCAGAAAGGGCTGCTTGAACCATGTCTTTTTTAGGAAGGTGTAGAGCTTGTATGGCTGACTACAACTCTGCCCTCCAGCAGGAAAGGCAAAAACCAGCAGTGTCAATGAGCACGATGTGCCCAGAGTTTCTTCACACTAGGGGTAGCACAAACTGTACAGAATATCTGAAATTATGTGAATCTGTCATCGCAGTGGCAAAAAGGTGAAAGATAAATGAGAATTTAGGTGGGAAACAGGTCTTCTGTATAAGGAGTTTGGTATCAATATCTGGAAAATGAATCATACAAACAAGATCTCAGATTTGCATTTGTGTCTCTTTCTTTGTGTAAAGACATGATTGTTAAGTTCCGTATTTTGGGGCCAAATGTTTGTTCCATTCCATTAAGACCAATGAAGTACTGCAAAAGCTTAAAGATTTGGATAAATATTATCTAGGGGAAACCTCTAGTGATGCTGTACTTACTTTATGGTGTTTCTACAGGTTGTGGTGATTGCACTGTAGCAGGCAGTGAGATCAATGTACTGGTGTGTGATTTAGCAGCAAGTGTGCAAGGGATGTGAATTTATTTCTCTTCACATCTTTAAAAACTTTGAAATGAATGCTGATATCAGCATTGCAGCTCTATTCAAGGCCTCAGGCAATTCCTTTTTAATCAGTATTTGAAGCACTCCTTTTTCACCTAAAGGAACATTTTTTATGAATGTGGAAATGTGCAGGTTTCTCCAGGCAATAAAAAGCCATTAGAATCAGGAGTTAGGGGTGTTGCAGGGTAGCGTAACCATTCTGACATTTCTAAGGAAACTTAATTTATAGAAACCTAATTTACACAAGATGATAGGAGTTCTTACAGTGATACTCTAAACAGGGAGATATTTTGCTTGTGAGTGAAAATCCCAGACTACTAAAAGAAGTTTATTAATCATCCCAACATTAAAGATGATATGATTCCATGTAGTTCTGTGGCCACATGGAATGCCAAATCAGTTCAGATTTCTGTAGTGCCTATGTACAAATAAGCAAGTAGGGCATAAATTAAGACTTCTTTAAAATACAGCAATATAACTATTATGAAAAAATTAGATTTTAGACAGAGCTCAAACTAATCCTGTATTTTGCCTTTCAAGCAAAACAAAATTACATTGCCTATATTATTTATACTAACCCAGTGATTTTCTGTGGTGGATGGGAGATTTTAAACGTGTTAACCAAAAGATTTGTGGACTATATAAAAACAAACATCTTCAGTTTTTCAACAGGATACAGAATTTTTCCATTTAATAAGAGAAGATCACATAAATACAAAAAAATCAATAAATAACTTGTTAACCTTAGACACTCAGGGGAGAAAAAACCCAGGAGAATAGATAACCCATGCTTAGAAACTAAGGAAATTCAAAGTACATTGCACTAAGATGAGGAAAGAACCTAAGAAAAATATATCCTCTGTGAATAAGGTCCTTCAACATTTTGTGACTATATTTGTTCACACTTAAATAAAAGGTAGTTATAAACAATATATTTTAAAATTTAAATATTTTAACTCCAATTTCCTAATATTTAGGTTTTTAAAGTTTTTAGACATTAAATATGAGGGTATGTAGTTCATACGTTTTTCATTTTGGTTTGTCATTACATACATCAAACTTTTTATTTAATTTGTCACACATTTGTATGACTATTATCATTTTAATTGTTAACATAGGGATATTTTCCCCTGGGGGAAAAGTCATCTTTCCAAATTCTAACAGCTTAGGCTAACCAAATCTAAGATAAGATACAAAGCCAACAAAGCTGTCTAGTTTCTTTAGCATCAAATAGATTAGTTTAAAATTACAACTCTTGAATATGATTATATAATTTGGTAGGATAAATATTTGAGCTTATTTCCTGTGCAGTAGCTACAAGAATATTTTCAGTCACTTCTATCTAAGAGGATATCTGCAGGCATTGTACAGAACTGTATCAAATGTCAGAGTGATAAACAAAAAAAATAAAAAGGCAAAGCAAAACCCTAAACATCCTGACATTATGTGAGATTAGAACAGTTTTGACAGTTTCAAATTTAGCTTCAAATATATTAAGCCTTTGAGCCACGAGATTTGTTTTCAAAGATTTCTCATTTCCCAACTGGTCTTCACCTGATGTGTAACACCTGCAGTTCCTGCACTGTAGAATAGAGAACAACTGTCGAGACAGCCTTTAAAATGCTCCAAAAACTAATCTGTAATAAAAAGAGCTTTATAAAAGTTTTTATTTTATAATTAGTCTGAGTTTGAAATCCATTTTCTATTAGTGCTGCCAGAAGAAGAAAGAATCATAATAAAATGAGACAAATGAAATGTCTTGTCAGTGAGAAGGACAGCAGGATGGGAACTGGGGGAGCAAAATCCCTCCCACTGTTATGTAAAGATCAGGTTCATGACCACCTGAGGAACCCAAATGTACATAAGTCTATTGCACGTGGTGAGATGCATCCCAGAGTCCCAGGCACTCTCCATGGTATTTCAATAGTCCTGGCATTCGGGTGAAGTCCAAGATGACTGAAAAAAGGGAAACATTGTACCCCTCATAAAAAATGTAGAAAGGAACCCCTGGGATCCACTGACTTGTCAGTCTCACCTCTGTGCTTGGGAAGATCATGGAAGCTGTGCTAAGGCACACGGAGGACAAGAACATGATTCAAGACACCAGCATGGCTCCACCAAGGGCAAGACCTGCTTGATCAACATTACAGCCTTCTCTGATGGAGTGAATGCATCAGTGGACAAGGAAAGAGCTATAGATAATATTTATTTATTTATTTGTTTCTTTGTTTGTTTGTGCGAATTCTTTGACAAGGTCCTGAACAACATCTTTTTTTCTAAACTGGAGAGAGATAGATTCAAGTACTGGATTGTTTGATGGATAAGAAAGTGATTGGATGTCACATCCAGAGGGTAGTGGTCCATTCAGAATCAACAGCTTAAAGTACCAATTCATCAGTGACAAGTGGTGTCCCTCACGGGTCTCTATTGGGACCAGTGCTACTTCATATCTTCATTTATGACATAGATTAATTGATTGAGAACTCCCAGCAAATTTGCCAATGACGCCAAGCTGAGTGGTGCAGTTGCCACACCTGAGGGATGGGACACCATCCACAGGGATCTGGCCAGGCTCAGCAAATGACCCCATGGGAACCCCATGGGGTTCAACAAGACCAAGGGCAAGGTGCTGCCCCTGGATTGGAGCAACTCCCAGTACCAACACAGGCTGGGGATGAACAGATTGAGCGCAGCCTTGGGGACAAGGACCTGGGGGTGCTGGTGGATGAGAGGCCGGACATGACCCAGCCATGTGCACTCACTGCCCAGGGGGACAAACGTGTCCTGGGCTGCCTCCAAAGCAGCGTGGGCAGCAGGGCGAGGGAGGGGATTCTGTCCTTCTGCTCCTCTCTGGTGAGACCCCACCTGCAGTGCTGCATCCAGCTCTGAGGTCTCCAGCACAGGAGGGACATGGAACTGTTGGAGCAGGTCCAGAGGAGGCCACTAAGATAATTAGTGTGATAGAGCATCTTTTATGAGGAAAGGCTGAGAGAATTGGGTTTTTCAGCATAAGAGAAGGCTTCAGGGTGACCTAAGTGCAGCCTTTAAATAGCTACAGAACTACAGTAAAGATAGAGAACTACAAGAAAGATAGAGAGGTTTTATAAGGGCATATAAGGAAAGGACAAGGGGGAATAGCTTTAAACTGAGAGAAGGTAGGTTTTGATTAGATATTAGGAAAAAATTCTGGTGGTGAGACACTGCAGCAGGTTGCCAGAGAAATTGTGGATGACCCATCCCTAGAATTGTTCAAGGCCAGGTTGTTGGGTTGCCTATGCCAAGGGGGTTGGAACTTTTAGGTCTCTTCCAACACAAATTATTCTATGATTCTAAAGCAATGTGTCTGGAAAAGGCACTCGAGAATTTTCTTCTCTGACTTGAAACTGTCTGTCTTTAAATCCAGCATTGAATCATTTTTGTTCTAAAGTTCTGAATGAAGATTGGGAGATGACACTAAGGAAGGAGAATTACTGATAGTGTAGGACTTCCTTCCGATCTAACTGATGTGAAACTTTGCTTTCCTTGTTTATTTTTGTTTCTAATTCCTGTATAAATTCTTTTGAATTAAAAAAAAAAAAGTGTTGTTTTAAATAGAAAGAAGCCATTAAAACCCAAAAACCAACAAGCAAACAAAAAGCTGTGTTGAATTGAAAATAGGTAATGATACTTGTTTAGGAGTACATGGAAACAATTTATAATGAAAACCAAAATATTTCCAAAAAGAATTTGTCAACAGTTTGAGATTTGTCAGTCTTGCCTATCAATTCTTATATTATATATATAATTGGGGAGAGAGTGAAGTGGCTGTCTGAACTCCCTGAGAATGCTTTATGTGTTATTTAATGACCAAAATACCAAGTTAAGTTTCCCCTTAAGTCATGGTCTGCACATGCAAAGCACTCAGCCTTCTCTTTTCTCCTCTGGGCTGGACTCCATGTAAATCTCATAATTCCACAGTGAATGCTCTAAGGAAGTTGTGGGGTATAGGATATAAGACAGTCCAGTTGGTAGGCTGATCTCTAAGGAAACAGATATAGGAAATACATCTTTTTGCAACATGAAACTCATCTATAGAAAAACAATAATTTCAAGTGAAAAAGTTTTATCACTTCAGTGAAATAAAGAGCTTTGGCTTTAGAAATGTCATTTCAATTGAGTTGTTTCGACTGGACTCACGTGAAATGTTGTGTTTTGTCATTTTAAAAATTATATTCTTATGAATTTGCATTCCAGTGTTTCCGTTTTTTCAGATACTTGCCTTTTTCAGTCCATGTTTTAGTAGAAATATACAAGTTCTGAATTATCATTCCAAAAACTTTCAGTCAGTTTTCAAAGACTATTTGATTAACACAAAAGCTTTCTTTGGCAGACCTACATAAAATAGCAGCTGCCATGGTACAAGAAGAGTTGTTCCCAGCATCAGTTATGGCCATTAACACATCTCTTGGAGATCACACCTTCTTTGAGATACAAGACTCTTTCTGGAGCTTCTTGGCAATGACAGGTAGCAGGTATCTGTGTGTTACTGAAACTTGTTTTCTCAATCTCATCTCTACTGCTCTTTTTATTAAAGCAGGAGAAGAAATTATTTAGAATTACTCAGGAGGGTATAGTAGGAAAAACACCCAGAAAGCTATTATTGGTAAACAATATCAAAATAATGCTATTATGTGACCTGTTTACTGATAATATTTCTCCAGCCATGAGCTGTCTGGTTTTTCCTCATATACCTTATGCCTCCACTGGAATAATGGCAAATCATATTTGGAAAGAAAATTATCTCAGAATTACTAAAGAAAATCCTCTTAAAAACTTGCTTTATTACCATTTCTTGAGAGTAGAAATATGTAAAAGATAATAAACATTCTGCTTTTTAGAAATTGTCTTTGGCATCCTGATCTTGAAAATTTTTACACTGAAGTTATTACATACACCTTGCTGTAAGTTGTCTTATCTGTAAAAGATACTGACTGAATTTAAATTTGCATATAAAATATGGGTGAATGTACAACACAGGTATGGATAGCGTGAATTTTGAACATTACTGCTAAGTCAGCTATCTCATCTAAGTCCTGACTCGTCTCTGTAAGGATATTGTTCTAAAAATAGGCCTGACAACAGATGTAAAGATATCACAATGTTTCATTTTAATTATTCAAATCAGAAATTTAGGCTTGTTTCCTAAAAAAACAAAAAAAAACCCCAAAAAACAAAACAAAACAAAAAAAGATCTCTGGACCTTCCCAAAGAAAGCAGTCTGTCCTTTGTTTTTGATTGTAGGTATATGAAAAAAAAAAATGCAAAATAACTAATAAAGAGGAAAATCATGGTTAGTTCTGAACAGGTTTAAAGAAAAAAGGTTTCAAATAAGAGGTAATTGAGTTGAATGACTTGGTAGTTCAGCTACATGTTCTCAGATCCTAGTAGTGAATTCCACCAGCAAAAATCTCTTTAATCTCAATATTTAACACACTTAAGTACTAGCAAAGGCTTAGAGCATGAAAACAAGCATGTCTTACTCAGGGTGTGCAGCATCTTTGTCTCATGTGTTATGTGTTGAAGCATGAGTGGGTTTTGTCAACCATACAGCAAGTAGAAAATGACAAAATTATTTTCCAATTTCTCCAAAATAAGGTTGGTGGGGATTTTGTTGTTGTTGTTGTTGTGGGGTTTTTTGGGTTTTTTTGGGGTTTGTTTGTTTGGGGGGGTGTTTTGTTTTTTGTTTGTTTTTGTCTTTTTTTTATTATTATTCACACATTGTAGAATCTCGAGGCTTACCCTCATTCTTTCATACACAAACAGTATCACAAATAAAGGACGTCTCATCAAAGCAGACATTCATGGTAACAAATGTGTTACAAATTCCATACTACCTACCCAACAGATCAGATCATAACTATTTAGGGTGTGGCTTTGGCTGGGGAAGAGCGATGAGGTGGAGAGGGAAGTAAAACCTTAACCTTTTGGCAAGTTATTCCTAAAAGGAAGAAGAGGTGAGAGTAGCATCCTCAAATGCAAATGGGTGTCACTTTGTGGCATGCTTTGTTTATACACTTTGGATTCTCCAAGGTTGTTACTAAAAAATGCAAAATACTTTTTTACTAAAACAAATACTGAATCCAAACAGACTACAAAAATCTTACTAAATTCTTTAAAATCTTAAAGAGTAGGAAGCTCTTTTCACAGTGTTTTCATGCTCAAACTTATACTTCCCTGCTGCTTCATAAACTGTGTAATCAAGAGGAAAATTGAGGAAAACTATCTGGTTAGTCATTCTCTGCTTTGGTCTAAACAAAACTTCACTGCTTTCAAGGTTTTTCAGAGGATAAATATAGAGTATCTGTGGATATCATTAGAAGTAAGATACATCTGCTTTAAATTGCTATAATGTCAGAGTGCATTACAGGCTTAATCTTTGGTGAATGAGACTTGAAAAGCGATTTACCTAAGTTGAAGTTTTCTTGTGAAAGAATGACAAAAAAGTTGTAGCTGTCTGTGCTTTTACTTTGACATGCTTCTAGCACAGAGAGCTTCAAGGCTTTGCAAGAACCAGTTAGATTGTTTCATTGTGTGTCTGGCATCATTGAAGAGTCCATTCATCAAAGCCAGAAGTCTGTTTTTGTTCTAAACCCCCTCACAACTAATTTATACTGCATGAGTATAACAGAAATTTAAAAATTAAGGTGATTCAAAACATTTTTGATTCATTTCTTCATGTAAATCTAGGGATCTGAGACATTCTGAGATTGAAAAAGTTTTCAAACGCTAAGTTTTCCCAAAGTCAAAATTGTTTCTCACCTATTCTTACCAGTAGCTTTGATAAACCACATTAACTGCAATGAATCGCATTATAAGATTCAATCTGTCTTGGCTCTGTATTAGAAGTGTTGCCACCAAGGGTATGTGTAACGTACTGGATCTTTGAATGCTGCTGATTAACTTTACCTCCATATTATTGGATGTTAAGGAAAGCTTGAGTAAAGTCTCTCTTTGCTGAGAAAATAATGTGTTTTCTAAACGAAGCATTCTCTAAACATTTGAGAAATACCTTTAATTAGTGGATATTTTTGCACTTCTTTTTTTTGTACTATTGCTTTTGTTCTGCTAATCCTTTAGGTTTAACTTTAGTGTCCTGCTCTGAAGCACTCGGCGCTGTATTTTTCCAGGGGTGCTTTCTATTACATATGCATAGAAATTGAGTTTATCTATTTTAGCCAGCCTTTATCTAGTTTCACTAATCAATATCTGAAAATGAGGGGCTAAAAATAGTACTTGGAAATTTAATATTTGTATTTGAACTTTACAAAATAGGAGATTTGACCGTTTTCTTATTTATTGTATCCGTTTTCTGTGTACTGGCCATAGATAGAACTACCTAACATGAAACTGAGAGTCTGGAGTGTGCAATTATATCAGAATCCTATAGTAATAACGGAATATACTAGAGACATAGATTTCAAAGGTTATAAACTTGATTCTTTCTCCTTCCTCTCTTTATGCTCTGTTTCTTGCCACTGGAACACTGATTAATTATTAGAAAACTTAAGGGGTGTGCTCTCCTTCTTGAGTGATAATTAACTTTGTGTTTAAAAGGTAACATTTCTCCAAATAATCTTGAGAAACTTGATTTAATTAATAGACACATGGCTATTGATACGATTGGAGTTCCACAGCAGAATTTTCTGTTATTTTGTCTCATTTTTCCCCCTCAATTTTTGAATATTTATAAGAAACTCTTGGACATTATTGACATATATTTCAAAACTGGGGATCATCATCTCTGTCTTCCATGCAAACTCTTGAAAAGGAAAATGAATTTTTTACACAGAATGTTCCTGCTCTCTCTCTTGAACAGTTTGGCATGAAATTTCATCACATAGTTTTTCCTGTTCAGCTTGTGACCTGAATATAGATCATCGAATACATAGGTTTGCTCATAAGCAAACATCCTGTTTTTATTTAAACTGTACTCAGCAAAAGGTGAGATAAAAGTTACAACAGGATTAAAGATGAACATGTGTAACATTGTATGCAGGTCTTACAGACTGCTGAGAGAGAGGCAAGAGGCTTTCATGACATCCTGGCAACCGCATCCAGAGCATCAAGTGGGTTGTCAGTCAAATATCGGGAGGCTTATAGTTTGATTGTAAGTGTATATCTATATATAGATAGATATAGAAAGAATATCAACAGGTTTTAATGAGAGAATCTATGCTATTTAAAGTTTATGGTTGTATTCACTATATCCTTCGTCTCCTGTGTCTCCTCTCTTCTAAGAAGAATATAATTACAATATTAAAAGGTAAAAGAGAAGAGAAAATGGTTGGTGTTTTGTTTTCGGTTTTTGTTTTGTTTTGTTTTGTTTTCCCCACACTAATTTGCATTTTAGGTTTTCATTTGTTTAGTGTATTTGAACAACTACTTTCAATCATCTTTATTTGACAAATAATTTTATAAGATTAGAGTAAAACCAACAGTTTAAAAGCACACCCTATGTACTTAGGAGTTTTAAGAGCATTTGTACAATCTATAAGGCCATTTGCTTGATTGCGTGGAGACTTTTAACAAATACTAGCCAAAAATTATTTTAAGGTGTGTATTTTGGTGTTTGAGTGCATACATAAAATAATAAACTCTTATAACTTTTATAAATACATAAAACAAATAATGTATAAAGAGTGCTATTTTCAAGCCTTCTGGGTAGCGGCCTCTCATTATTTTAGTTGAGATTCCTTGTGTTTCATAGTTCTCAACACCAATCATCAGGTTAGAGGAAGATATGGGATTTTCCTGATACCTCCTTAAGACAATTCCATTTTCAAACTCAAGCCAGAAATATTCTCATAGTCACTGAGACTCTTTGTAGTCTCTGACTGTCTTTAAAAAAAGTATGAGGAAAAATTTAAAATATATATTGCTTTTAAAATATCATATAGGCTTGAATATGGAAAGTATGCCACTAGGTTGGATGGACTTCCATATATTTGAACATGGATGAGGATGATATCTTCCAGTCATGCATTGGATATTATTTATACCTATATTTCTAGGGATTCCCTTGCTTCTCTCTGTGTGGAATAATTAATATGTTTGGCTCCAAGACACCAGTAAAAGAATTTCAAGTTATGAGGGTTTCTTGGAATTTAAAAAAAAAAAAAAAAAAAAAATTGAAAAATCCCACAACAATACAAACCAAACCAAAGCACATTTAAGCTATTATTTTTGCTTTGCTTACTGCTCCCTATGAAAATATTTCTGTCATGGAGAATGTCAAGAGGCTTTTCCACCTTGTGATGCTTTGAGAGATTAGGAAATCTGACCTCTTGAAGAAAATAATGGCTTAAAGAAGCATGTCCTGCTCTTAATTAGAAGGAATTACTTTCAAAGACTTAGTCTTATTTTCATTTTATAACTTTATCATTACTGCTCAAAATCAGCAGATTGGCAGAAAATAAACAGAAATTGATTAGCTTTACAATGAATATTTATTTCAACTTCTGCTGGAAGAAAATCAGTAGTGACTACATCCTTCTTTTCAAGATCAGGATGTGCACATTAAACACACAACACCCCTATAGGTAGATATATGAGACAGACTTTTTTAACCAGCTATGAATGGATTTCAAACTGCGTTTTATTTTGGGTGATAGCTCAGAAAAACATACATTTTGTAATAAACCAGATGCAGAATTCCCCAGAGGTGTTGAGAGGCTGTGTGTCTTCACAGATTTCTGTGGCTTTTTTCCCCTCCATTTATCCCCCTTGACAAGTTACACTGGCATTTGCTTTGCATGCTGTTTGGATCATAGTGATAAGGGTTTCCTGCCTTGATCAGAGATGTTTGTTTGTACCAAAGCACTTGTTTCAGAAGGCTGTGCTATGTTTCCCTCTCATTTCATGGCCTTGGTAAAAATGTCGCATTTTGCTCAGGGCAAGGAGTGTTGCTGCTGGAGGAGGAGTGGAAGCTGTTCCACATTTGCTGATATCAAGCATTTTCTGATCAACAGCACTGCAGATAAGTTGAGGATTTGTTGTACCCACACCTAATTCAGCACTGCAAAGTTTTCATTTTTAATTCATTTTCTGAATAAATGTGCCATTTCATTAGGTTTCATTTAGACAGTTCTGTATGCAGTTTTGCTGTTTTCAAAGTGAGTAGATTATTTGACCACATACTGATTGTAGATTATTGTTCACCAGGTCCACCTAAGCTAATATTTTCATCACCTGTTGATCAGCGCAAATGATTTGTGAAATGGAACAGAAATATCCATCATGACAAATAAAGAAAAATCCATTCATTATCATTGATCTTAGTCCAAATTATTCTCAAAAATGTACTGCACACACAAATTTCTGAATCTTTCAATACAATTCTGACCTTACTTAATCATTCTGTTACTAACACATAAATCAAAAGAGAATCCAGCTCAGTATAGTGAAGATACACTGGATTTACTATACTAAGAATGAAAAAATGCGGACAACAAGCATATTTAAAGAAAAGTAAGCCTTTTGCTAATGAACTAGCACTTCTGCAACACTGCTGCAGGTGTAAATCCAAGTCAGAAGATTTTAATCTTTCTCTTCCTTTCTCCTGACTCATCCTGATTGCTTCCTGTAAAAATAATCTGTAGAAATCTTTGCTAAACAATGTCAACTACCCAGATGAGATCCTGGCAGTGTAAATCAGTTATATTCATTCCCTTCTTGCAGAAGAAACTTTGCCTCTTCTGACACTCAAGATCAAAAATCATATTTCAGAATCCACCTCTCTATTATCTGTTTACGGAGACATGTCAAGTTGCCACCAAGGCTTATTTTGGAAAGGCCTTTATTTAGTGTATTTTTCAAAAATGCATGCAAAATATATATACTAACATTAATAAGCTGGTAGTGGATTCTGTAATGTGAAAATCTGCTTGTGTAAAGAGGCATCCAACCCAAATAAGCAAAGGCATTAAAAATCTGAACATAATTCACTTCTTATGGGAAGAAATACCTAAGAAAAATTAATAAAGGAGGAGTGGAAATAAACCCAGAATGAAAACATTTTTGATCTATTTTCTTCTGTGCATGGAATAGCTTCAGAGGCAAAAAAAGGAAGAAAAATTAATTTTAAAAATTAGTATTTCTATTGATTATGATTATGTTAATCTTTCTCTTTTATGACACAGCAGTTGATAAAACAATGATGATAAAGAAATATTCTGAAAATCTAGAAATCTAAGGAGGGAACTTAGAGGTGGCTGATCATGAAATCTTTTGTCTCTTTCTTTGTGAATAGTTTTTCTTTTTTTTTTTTTTTTTATGTCACAGGCCATTTTCTTACTGTTTATATTCAGAGTCAGAAATTAGACAAAAGTGAGTGAAATTTGCTTAAAAAACTAATTTCCAAAGACACTACAAAATGAGCAACAAAAGGCAAGACGAGGAGAGAATACCATATCATAGTGTTAAAACACTGAGATGTGTTCTATTTCTGTTCTCTTTCCTTTTTATAAATACTTAATAAATATGAGTCAACTGAGTTGTATGTATGTTTTTATTGTTATCTTACTTTCAGTTATTTAGGATTACATTATGTGTATGCAACTTTTTATGTGAAATAGAAGATGACAAAAAAAAAAAAAAAAAAAAAAAAAAAAAAAAAAAAAAAAAAAAAGAAATTAAAGCAGATCTGAATGAGGAAGGGAAATGGTTGAAAATAGGATCCCTGAGTCCAAAGAGCAGCTTTCCCAAATCTGCTGCCAAGAATAAGACCAGTTACCTGTGTTTTGGTTCCATGTACTGCTGTTGCCATCAGCTTTACCTGGTGATTTTTGCTTACATGGGTAGAAGGATTTTAAATGCATCCAGTCAGTGGAAGAATATGCATGCAGAGAGAAGCATCTCATTCACAAATCAGAAACAGATATAATTCCATGGAATTTTGTTAGTACAATTTTTCCCTGGGGAAGCATGCATAATTAATTGTAGCTGTTTTAGACAGACATATCTTCATTGGTGCCAGGGAGTGAAAGACAGGATCTGCCCCACTGTGGTAGTGGCAGTTGTTTTTCCTCTGACAATTATGTGACAGACCAGAAATGTGCACAGACACAGTTTTGTTTCAGTGCTTTATCTGAAGAACTTCCCACTCTTGAGTAGCCACTGTGACTTATGGCTTTCAGTCCAGGTGTTAAGAAACTATGCTGATTAAGTCTGTCTGGTGAAAAAGTATGCTAAAGCCTGGAGATGAGATTCTTCATTTCATCTCAAGTGAACAAATTTTAGTGGATGCTTCTAAATATCCCATTATTTCCTATTCTTAGGGAATGTCTGGAAAACTTGATGTACCCTCATTCAGAGAAGCAGTTTTTACTGATGCATCCAAAATAAGTTGGGGGTTCTTTGGGGTTTTTTTTTGGTTTTTTTCAGAATAGTTCCTGAAATTCCACAGGTTAGTTAACGGATTTATGTCACCCAGAGTGCTTTGACATAAAGAAATGTTTAAGTACTTACTGTTGCTGTAGTAGCTGTTCAGACTTCACCATGCTGGCTCTGCATGCCACTAGATGTAAGACTAGCTCAGTTTCTGGGAACATTCATTCTTACCTGTTTAGAAACTGCCAGATGTGATTGCACAGACAGCTGTCCACAAGGACGGTGCTTGAAATCATCAGATTCTCATATACAGCCATGCACAGTCTTGGATTTTTTTAGTCACTCTTCACTTGGCATAAATTTGACTTGATGACTGGGGAGGTCAAAATGTGCATTCAGAATGGTTAGAACGGCTCTGTGTCATTCAGTTGTCTGGAACTGGATTTGGGGAGGTTTTGTACTTGGAGAGGGAGGAAGAATAACAATCTAAACAGTCAGAGGTTTCATGCACTCTTATTGTATGGATCGGTGTCAAAGAGAGAAAAAGCTACTTTAATTATATCCCGTCAGTTTAAATGTAGGACTTTTCATGCCCTTTTTTTCTGGTAAATACATATAGTATTACATTACACAATCATGTTAAGTACTGCACAGGAAAACTTTCAAAATATGTTGCTATGGTCTAGATTTTGAGCAAATAGCCTAGCAAGACATTTTCATTTTCAAAAGTCAAACCCACCATGATATTTGTGGCTTTGTTTGTTTGTTTGGTTTGGTTTGGTTTGTTTTTTCTTTTTTGTTCTTCTCCATCTAGAGTTCACAAAGTAAATAGACCTGCTGTGATGTGAGCGTCAAAGGAAAGATACACTATGTCTTGTAATATACTGAAATGTCAGGAAATCATTTATTGAGCCACTGGTGCCTTTAGAGACTGGTTATAATTTGCTTTGCAGTCTGATAATGTGTGTGTTTGTAGATCAATTATCTCAAGAGCTCTTTGGAGCCATAAGGTCATCTTTCGCATATTTGTCAGGTACTTCTGTGCAGAGATGCCGAGTAACACGTTTTTCTTCCTGAACTTAATAGATCATCTCTCAAAGTAAATGAAAAAAGAGATTATCTGATGATGGCAGTACTCTCAATGCTGAAGCTTTGCAATACTTTTAACATATTTATATACGTATATATAGGGAGCAAATTATAGGAGGAGTTTTACCTAAAAAAAAATTAACTTGTAGTTTATTTCAGATTGGTGATTGGTAATTCACTTGTGAGCACCTTTATTCAAATACCAGTATTTTAATCTTGCCTGCATCCAGGTGGACAGAAGCCTTTTGTGACCCCAGCATAATTTCTCTCAGTGGTCCAAAGGTGAATAGACATTCTGGAAGGAGTCCCATCTTTTATATTGGGAACAGGACTTGTGACCATCAGCATCACTTACTTTTCTGTTACGACATTTGATGTGTAACATTTGATGTGTTTTTACTATGAGTTATGGAGACAGAAGGAAGAAGAGGAAATTAATTCACAGCGTTTCAAACGTTAGAATATTTAATAGTAATAAAATAGTAATTGTAATAGCACCTCTACTATGAAACTTGAATGCACTTTGCAAACATTAGTTGTCAGGGACAAAGAAAAAAGTGCAAAGGGATAGTTAAATTATATGCTATTAGATTAGGTACAGAAAGTTAAAGTGATATATTAATATTTCCTCTTGATAGTAGAATTTATGAGCACAGTCCTAAAAATCTGTTCCAGTTTACACCAGCTTTACACTAATGTATAAATTGATATAAGTAAGCATTGGCTTGCTTCTGATGTGTATAATTGTGTGACTGGTATCCCAAAAGATTGATCTTTGATCCAGTGGTGAGCTGAAGGGTGACCTCTCACATGCCACTACCATGTTGATTGTCACCCTGAAAATGGTGACATCATAAATCTGATCGGCTCAATGCAAGAAGAGACAGGGAAGGTTAAGCGTGGGAGAAGGGGTACAAGAATAACCAGTGAGGATGCAAATGACATTGGGATATCTCAGCCAATGCCTACATTGGCTGGTAGGGCTGGCTGAGATGGATAGGACCAGAAAGCAGAACAGCTGATCCTGAGACCCTGGGATCAGCACTCTCTGTGTTTCCAGGATGTTGTTTGGCTCTAGACTGTCCTGATGACCAATCAATTGTCATTGGTGAAACACTTTCAATGTAGCCCAGTCTGAGAGGGAATAAGTTCATGTACCGCAAGACTGTGCTGCAATGTAAGTGGGACAATCCTGGGGGATCACTTGAAAACCAACATCTGATCTTGACTGCAGCTCAAGTGTAGACCTACTCTAGAAGCATGAGAACTAGAAATTCTGAAGAAACAGATATGCCTGAAGTTGTGTCTCTCCTTAATCAAATGGCTTTTGCCACGCTGTGTCAGGAACCTCCATGCCATTTAAAATTCTCTCTTTAGTATGAACACAGATTCAATTTTTCCTTCAGCAGTACAGAGAAATTGGTGGATAACTCTTGTTAATATATTGGCTAATAGACTTTCCTAAGAAATGGAAGAACTTCTATTTTAGCTTTCTTTTTCTTTTTTCTTTTTTTTTTTTTTTTTTTTAATCTCCTGTTGCTCTGAATCTGAGGCTGTTTAAAAATATGACACACAGTTCTATGGAAAGGATTTCCAGTGTTTCCCTTTTTTGCAGATGATCCTGAGACTGGTGTAGTCATGACTTGAATTGAACTGTGACATGAGGCAACCAACAATGTGAGACTGATGGTGCCAGTGAATGAGCAAGCAAACAAAATCCTAACTACTTTGATCATTAGGATTAGGACTCTCCCTTATGAAGTGAAAGCCAAGCATTTTGTCTTGCTGCAATTAATATTTATACGCTTTAACCAGGAACTTGAGGACAATGAAAGGAAAAATATGGTAAAACTCCATCTATTGTATCTATTGTCAAAATATATATGTTTGCCACCGCTGATGTTCTGCTTTAGTGAGAACTTCACTTGTGAAATTCTTTTCCATTACCTGCTTGAAATTAAAACTTGAAATGTTTATGGAATGTATATTAAAAAGATAAGGAAAACTAAATTTAGCAAAAAATATTATATAATAATTGTTCCATAAAGACCATAGACTGTATGTGAAGACCATGTAATATGAAGGACATGTTAATGGAATTAAGACTTCTGAATATTTTCAAGGGGACGGGAGAAGAGAAACAGAAAACAAAACGTATTTCTGGTTATAGAAATCTATCTTTGGAGTCGCCAGTTTCAGCCCTTTCACAGTATGTTTCATGTATATTTTTGGAGGCCACTGAGGGAAAAACAGTATCTTGTTTTGGATCTTTAAAGCCTGATGCAGCTAACAGCTAATTTGCTTTGAGGTCCCTTGGTGTGCTGAATTTAGTTTATCAAAAGCAAACTAATATGAAATAGTAAAATAATTATTAAAGTGGAAGTAAAAATAAATTATTAGAACATAACAACAGAGGAAAATAAAGCAGATAACGTCTAAGTTTGTGGGATGTTTCTCATTTTAATTACATTAATCCTAATTGCTATTAGATTGGGGATGGGACAGTATTTTCTACTTTGTTGTAGCAGGTAAATTTAGAGAAAGGATGTATACGGAAATAAGATGATGTAATCCAAATGGATATAATTTGTAGAACTAATCATTCAATGTACCTGGGAAAATATTTTCAATGTGTATTTGTAAGTTTCATAATTTTGCATGTAATTCAATTTTTTTGTTTGTTTTTACGTTTTTGTTTCTTCTGTTACTTGTTTAAAACTTTAATTATGTGTTCATGACTTTTATGTAAGTTTTCCATGATTTTTTTGAGTCCTGAGAGTTCGCATTCAGAAAGAATTAGTGCGGTCACTATCTGAGCAATATTTTTTTCTGGAATATTGCGTTTGTCTTAACATGGAGCAAAGATGATACTTAGAAGTTTTGATCAGGGTATTTAGCTAGATTTCCGGGAATAGAAATCCTAATCCCAAACTTCATCTCTTTTTGGAGATGTGCTAGACCACAAACTCCAAACATAGTGCGAAATTTTGTTTTATGATGAATTAAGTTCATAGTTCAATTACTCCATGCTTATCTCTTTTAATGTCAGCCAAACTCTGCCTCAGAAAAAACCTGTAGCTAAAAAAAATTAAATTCCATTTGGGGATGCAAACAAATGCAGGGAAATGGTGGTTTTCTACATGCAGGTGAAGGAAATTTATATTTACTCGTTAAGACAAAATTGTAGTTTAAGGTTCTCTTTGGGATCCTATTTTCAGTGATTGGAACCAAGATATGGGAAGAATGTTCACAATGAGCACATGAGAGCAACAGTCTTAAGATTTCAGCAGGATAATAATGCTGTATATATGGGGGCTTTTTTGGTTGAACTTTTCCTTTTTTATTTTTAAGCTTAGATACTCCAGATTGCTAGTACCCATACATACTAAAAAGCTCTTAAGTTAAAAAGAATTAAGTTCTCTAATGGTGAAAAGCTTTTAACATAAATTTTAAAGAAAATGAAGCATTTTTAATAAGGAAAACTTATGTTTTCAGGTTTTTTAGGATTTTAGGAATATTTGTTCATTTTCCCTTCTTACTGTTGCTTTTAATTGTTTTGAAATTTCATCTTAGGCCTGGAAGTTTTCTGCTCATAAAAACTTACTAGCTTAATCCCTCTGTTGCTTGAAAAGCCACTGAGCATTCTGTAGTTAAACACTGAAACAGAAATCAGATGTCTTAAAGTGCCAAGCCAGTATTGTAATGAGTCACATTCGAGTTACGCTTTTTTTCCTTTCTAAGTGTAAAATGGGCCATCATCCCTGCCTTTTTGTTCTATCTTGTTCATAGAGTATCCACCTCAAAGGGCAAATCAATACACATATGCATTTTATTTTTAAAATAAGTAATAAGGTATGTACTTAATTAAAGCTCTATGAAGTTTTAATGCCACGTACATTCTTTTATCAGAATTACTCTCTCTGCCCGCTTTATCATTCCTGTTGGGGACTTTTTTGGTATAACAAAAAAATATTGCTTGTTGCTTTTTCTCATGCTGATCATGAATTCAATAGAGATCACCTCCTGCCAGTAAAGGCTGCATATTTATGCTATTGATTTGTGAGGGAAGGAAGCTGAGGGCTGTTTGTATTGTGCTATAAAATTAATAAATAATGATTCATTAGAACAGCATCCTGCAGCTCACGGGTGAGCAGTAATTTGGTATGAGGGTTGTATTTCTATTTTCTACTCTAGATGTGCTTGGGATACCACAAGAGAGGAGCACTGCTGTTGCAGTACCTATGAGTATTGTCCTAGTTGATGTCCTTGGGGATTTGCTCTCTTTCAAGGTGGGACATTGAGCAACAGGAAGCAGGCAATGTGTCTACTATGCCTCCTCTCTGGGGATACTTCACTCTACAGCAAAATTATGAGAAGATCTGTGCATATGTGTGCTGGAAATCCTCAGGTGTCAGGAGAGGAATGAGGCGCCCTTATCTTTATTGGCTAAAATAAGGAAATCATCTCATCAGTCTCATTTATCTGTGTTTTCTACCTCAGGTAAAATGCACTGGAGACCATTGACCTGATATTGTTATGGAGACTGAAGTTAGGAGAAAAAAGAACACAACCATTTCCCGTCCCCAGCAAAACCAGTGGTCCCTGTTCCAAATTATCTGATGGTACTATAATTGCTATTGTTATTCAGAAATATTTCATTCTTTGGGGATTGTTTGGGCAATGATTTTGACCATCCTTAATACAGTGCTGATTCAGTTCGACCTTAGGAAGAATTTAACTAGCATACAGTATAAAAATATGAGCTTCAAGACCACAACTGGGAAGTATTCAGGAGGCATTATAAAATACATTGAAGCTGAAGGAACATTTATAATATGTTTTAAATTTGGCTGTAATTGGAAATATATGTTTTAACTCATTTTTGAACCCTCAGAGGATTTGTCAACATTAACGTCCAATCTGGTCTTGCAGAGCACTGTGTGGTAGTTTGACTCATTTCAGCAATTACTACCTCCCTTAAACTCAGAAACAGTAAATAGAATGGAGTATGTAAGTGGTGGCAAAGTTGCACAAAATAAATGTGAAAGCACTGATATGCTGAAAGAGGTTTGTGTTAGCAAAGATTTGATATTCACATGACTGACAGATCTTTAAGATCACAAAGTGTAAACTACATTGACAGGGCAGAAGGGAGACCTGTTTTTAGAGGACAATACCAATGATGGATTGAAAGGGCTTCAGAGACTCCAGTGTTTTTAATTCAAAGACATGAGTTTATATGCACAAGGTCTCATGTCAGCCTTTACATGAAATGTGCCTGAGGGCACTGTCCTTGTGGTGGGCCACGATTAAAGTTTAAAAATGAATTAATAAAAGGAAAACATAGCAATATACAGTAGGTGTGCATACATCAAAACTAATAACAACAGTCACTTGTTAAAATTGACAGGTTCCTTACTTAAAGAACCAATTGACACCTCTGATACCTGACCAGTTTCAGTGACTTAATTTCTTTTCCAGCAGTATTTTCTCTAGTTCCCTTCTAGACTATAAGTGATATAACTTACACACTTCTGAATTTCAGTACAACTCATCCTTGCTAATTACTCCTTGCTGGTGGCTCTGGAAGATAGACAGGAGAGTGAATAACAGCATTAAGAGTACAGTATGTCACTACAGGATAAACAGAGCAGAAGGAGGGAGACACATTGTGGTGCAACAATGGCCAAATATTTACATTTTCTACAGCAAAGCATAGCACAGAGGAGTCATCTTCTCAGCATGAGAGATGAAATTAGAAACTGGATCTTTTCAGTATAATTGAGAGACTACCACTGATATAAAATAGTGAAGGTGACCACCTTCACTTTTTCTGTTTTATTTGTAAAAGATTTGAGGTTTGGTTTGTTCATTCTGTCAGTCCTGCAGGTTGTCAAGAATCTGAGTGCTGTGACAAGCTGATGGTTTGGAGAGTAGATAAGAACTTCACTGAAGCCCTGCATGCTTTTCTAAATGAGAAAAAAGAGTTCATTGAGTTTTGCAGATAGTAGAGGTATGCTGGTGAGGCATTGATGGAAAAGAAAGGCTGGGAAAATTGCCAAAGGAATTTCAGGTACAGGTACAGGCAAACTAAATTTGATATGAAAAGGATTACAAACAAAAATATAAATCATAAAGGAAGGAAGGAACCGAATTAACACTACATAAATGTATTTCATGCCTCCTCTCTTTTGAATAGTTATCTTCTAACTGCACAATATCCTATATTAAAATTTTTCTCTTACTCTTCCATTAAAATTTTTGCTAATTCATGCTTTTCCCCAAATGTGGCCTTTTTTGTCCACGGGGGTTTCAGCTGGGACTTTTGTAAACATTTCTGCGAACTATCTGAACTCACTCAAAGGATGATGTGTTTAGAATTGTTCGGTGTTGAAGAAAAGATTTTTCTAATTTATACTTTCAGTTCGTAATGTCCTGTGAGACTAGTCCTGATAAAGTCCAAAACCTTAACTGCAAGCTACACAGATATCTGAGACAACCTTCAAGGCTTGTAAGAGACATCAGCTTTCCTCAGTGTGGGCAGAGGAAGTAAGAGTGCTGTCAGTATGTGATGGGGTCATGGAGAAATTTCATGAGTCAGAGAGAAATGTAGTCCAGATCTGGTGAAATATGTTGCTTTCTTGGCTTATATTCACAATCTTGTAGAAAACATCTTGAAATCATCCTGTTATTTCTTTGAGAATAAAAACATTTCTGCCTCTGCTCTGAGTGTGTTCATCTCTGGAGATCTCTGCCAGAAATAGTTCATCTCCCCCATTGGCTCAGCCTGAAACATTCACCTTTACCCATGTAAGGGACTTGGAAATCCAGTAGCTGTGATAAGGGACAAAGTGTGCTAATGCAGAGACATTCAGCTGCTCTCAGCAGGAAGTGTCTTGTCAATACTGGAAATAAGTAATGTGCTAAAGATTTACTGTCAGGTGGCTGTCTTGACCACAGCAGGGTGGAAACTTGCAGCAGGCGGATGGCTGTACATACTCAGGTCACCCATGTTTACTTTGATGAATGTGTGTACTATCCTAGTCTGGATTATTACATTGAATTCAGGAGAAGATATAGTAACTGATAAACCCAGAAAAAATGTTTTCCACCATTAACAGAAAAAATAACAGTTAAATAATTGGACATTGGAGGCATCAGCACTATTATTTTCATTTTTCCTCAGGTTTCTAGCACAGAAAATTGAAAAAGGTCCGATCATGCTGTTTGCAGTAGATAAAAATTGATTGAACAGAATGGTTGCCCCCATGGTTATTGTGATCTTGTATTTATTTTTATTAATTAAAATTTATATCATTCATTTTGGGGTTGTGCAGTTTTTAATTTATTTCTCTACAAAGCAAAATTACATTTTTTACATTGGTTTTCTTATATAATGCTTTTGAAAAACTTTTAAAAATACTGGGAGAAAATATGTCTTTCACAGCTTGTCTGGTATTAGAAATCTGATAATTTTAAAGAGCACAAACACAGGCTGAAAGTTAGTAATCACAGAATCATAGAATATTTTGGGTTATAGGGCTGTGTAGTCCAACACCCCTCCCATAAGCAGGGGTATATTAAAATAGATCAGGTTGCTCAGAGCCCCATTCATTCTAACCTTGAATGTTTCCAGGGATAGGGCACCTAGCACTGCTCTGGGCAACCTGTTCCTTATCACTCTCATAGTGCAAAATCTCTTCCTTGTACCTAACATAAATCTACCCTCTTTCAGGATAGTGCTTCTTTCAGTTTGAAGCCATTCCCACTTCTCCAATCACTCCATACCCTGGTAGAAAGTCTGTGTAGATCTTTTGTAGGCTCCTATATTGGAAGGATGCCATGTTTCCCCAGTGCTTTCTCTTCTCCAGGCTGAACAACACCAACTCTCCCATCCTGTTTTAATAGCAGAGGTGCTCCAGCCCTCTGATCATATTTCTGGCCTCTTCTGGATTCCAACAGGTCCATGTCCTTCTTATATTCAGCATTCCAGGTGGAGTCTCATAAGAGTGGAGCTAAAGGGCAGTTTCTAAACACTAACTTATTTCACAGAAAGAACTTTTATGTGTATCTTATTTTTTAAAATCCAGAGTAACTACAAAACATGGAATACTTCCTCTGCCACACCCCTAAGAAAATGCATTTGCTTATACGTCCACACTGACTAATTCCAACCCCCTTCATGTACTACCTGTGTTGGAAATGCTTTCTAGAAAGATTGGTTCATCCACTGCCTTCCCAGGGAGTGAGGCATGCTGACTTGCCTGGATCTGCCTGGATCTTTCTTCTTACACTGAACGGACTCATGCAAACCAGGCCAATTGAACAAAAGTGTTGGGACTTTGAATTTTATCCATGAAGAACAATTCTTAGAATTTGACAGTGTAGATGTAAACTTTTCTATTAATTGAAAATATGCCTTTATGCTAGTTACTCTTTCATTATTTAGAGCATTGAGGACTAGTTCTTATTTTGCTCAAAAAAGTATGTAAAGAAAAGCTAATAAATTTCTATCTTCATTCAATTCTGCTAGACACTACACTATTTTTAGTGCCATTTTAGTGCCATTTCCAGAACAGCTATTTTACAAGGCATCTTCTGGGCAGTTACCTCAGTGTTGTGAGTTTCAAAGTGCCTCCAAGCATAAACAAGTTTTTTTCTGAAAGCCCTAAAGCAGTGGGGTACACCAAGGGACAGTTTTTAATAATTCTTTCTAATTGATATATGGTTATGTGAGTCCCTATGTCATCTAAGATAGCTATGCCCCCTCTGCATTTCTGACCTACATCTGTCACTATTTTAATAATAAATTCCATGACAGTGGTTGCTCCTAACCAAAAAGTGCATGTCAAGAAAATTTTGTATCAAAAATTACCCAATTTTCACATTTTAATCATATGTGCATTTTGCTAACCATTTTGCCAAACCTAGATTTCTTTCAAACCGGAAGGGTTCAAACAGGAAAACATCAATAATCTTGATGTTTTATGGTCAAAATCAGGTTATACTTCAGAGTATGTATGTTTCAGTTCCTCCTCTGTCTGTGGTACTTTAAACCAGAATGAATTCCAGGTCTTGACCTATCATAGAAAGACTGGATTGCTGTAGGAATTATAGAAGATTTTCAAGATTTTTTTAATCTCAGAACATTTAAATATACTTTTTAAAATATCATTCTGATATTGTGAGTAAATGAACAAGTGAGAGAAACTTGCTTTTCAGTAAATAGAAAGGGTACAATAGGTATTTTCTGACAACATGAAGCAAAGCACAGACTACTGTTCTTGACCATCATGCACTTCAATCATTAATTCATACTGTTGTCTGGGCAGCATGCCACATGCCAGACACATTCTAGATATGGTACATGCAGGAAATTTTCTGGAAATAAAGTGTCATGTCACTCTTCTTCACGAAATGTGACAAGATCTAGCCTTTGATTTTGAAAGGGTTTCCTTCTGAAATAGAGTGATTCCCTTGTCCCCTTTTGCAAATGTGTTTTTTGAAAAAACAGAAGTATTTCACAGGCAATTTAAATTCTACTATGAATGGAATACTGTCATAGTTTAATTTCAACTGGGCAGAAACACTAATTAATGTAGTGGTTTTACATTCACTAAATTTTGGTCTTGGTACTTATTCTTTTTGTGAGAGAGAGACTAGGAGAAAAACAAAGCAGGCTCAGCCTTAAAATTAACAAATAGTTTATTGATATACACTAAAAGAATAGAAAAACAGAAAGTGGAAAAAACTAAAATGGAATGAAACTTCAAAAAACACTTTTCCCTCCCCTTACAAACTGTTTACTTTTTTACAAAACAACATAAAGAGACAAAAATTGTAATTTTCAGTCAGTTTCATTATTTAATAATAGTCTTTCATTAATTCATTAGGGGAAGAGTATCTTTTTGAGTCATGGATTCTACTGACAACTTAGAACAGTTCTCTTGAGGGTTTTAAACTGTCACAAAAACAACCTCCTGGAGAAAGCTTGCTTTTGTGACCCTCCCAGGAGCAGTTTCCCAAGCTGCTTATGGGTCATGGGTCTTAGACTTTTGCATATTGGGGTGTCACCTTTTAAAGATGAATAACTCCAAAGCAAAGGATTCTTCACTTCAAGGTACAGAGATATCTTCTCACTTCTTCACTGGTGCAAGGGGCTTCTCATCTTTATTTCTGTTTAAGCATCTTATAGGATATTACTCAGTTCATTACAAACACCTTTGTTTAAATCTACACGCAAAACAATCATCTCCCCAAATGCATGTCTTTCCCATGATTTAAAGGAATAACTTAAATATAGAGTTCATTTCCATGGCTCAAGTAAGAATAGAACAACCAACTCTTCAACCCTCTGTCCCAATAGTCTTTTCACTCTTGCTCTACTGACTTCAAGCTGCTGTTCTTTATGTTCACTCTGTCCTTTCTTACTCTTTCAGAGAAGGGCCAAGCTCTGGAAGCTTCATGTTGCTAGGAGAGAGTTAAATCTGCTCAGAGTTTTTGTCTCTCACTCTCTGTAGCTCGTAGTGTTAGATGTTCAAGGCCGAGCTGATACGGAAAAACTCACGCAGGAACATTAGAGATTGGAGCACTCAGGCTGTCCAGAATCACAAAAAGACCCCAGGCAAGATCATAAATGCCTTCTCAGCTCACCCCTCGGTGTAAATCGGGGTGGCCTCGGCCCAAATAGTGCCCATAGCTCCCATCAGGAGCTTAGCAGAGATTTTTCTCTGCTCTAAGGAAATTTGAAGAAAGTAGCTGTTACAAAACAGCAACCTCTCCTTCCCCCCCCTTCACCCTGGAGCCGATGGAATCCGGCCAGGCCTCAGGCCAGCTTCCCTCCCCCAAAAAAGGGGGGATCAGCAGGCCCAGCTTGATGTTACCTGTCTCTCTCTGGCCAAAGGAAGAAAGAAAAGAGCCCACCTACAGGAAATTCATGGGGTTTTATATGGTACTTCCCAAAGTCGCAGCTAACAATTTCAGTGGTCAGAGTAGATGTCAATATTCTAACTAACTCTCTGATAGGTCTCTGTCTCTTCCAAAGCAATTCCCCGGTCCTGACCTGGAGAATTATTTTACATTCTTTTATAACTAAAAAAACTAAACTGTACTAACTCATGACAAAAACAAAGAGTTAATATCACTGGATCAGACTTGAGGTATGTGGAAAACTTTTGCAGCGCCAGCTAGATGTTTGTTTTCTTTTTTAATTGAGAGCATAAATAAGCTGAAATGTTGTCTGCATTCAGCTGTGAGGCAGGAGAAATCCTCTTTCCTTCTGCCTTCCCACAAAGACACAAATAATCAGTAGCAGCAGTTATAATTTGAATTTAATAATTCAATTAAATACACTGCAGCACTTTGTAGTTGCATTAAAAATAATGAGAATGGATTCAAACTGGAAGAAAAGGAGTTAATTTAGAGCAGACAAGAGGAGACATCCTTCTTTCTATTTTTACCTGCTGGTTGTAAGATAAAACATGCCTGTATTCTGAAAGGAGCGTGAGACAAGCAGGGATATTTTGTTCCTTTCTGAGTAGGAGATACAGGAAAAAATGAAAGTTATAGGTTAATCTTAAAATTTGTTTGCAAAAGGCTTGGAAAACTAGGAAATGAAACTTTAGTTTTCTTTCTGAATATTGCTATGGTTGCAATAGCAACCAGAGCCAAGGAGAGCTTAATCTCTGAGAAACCAGATAATGCTCTTAGCTGAATAGCTACTCGGAAGGTGGGAGAAATAAATGTGAAGCAGTTTTTTGCTTTTCTATTCTATGGCCACACACACTAATTCTTAGTTTCTGGATTTTCACATTTCTCCCATTTAATTAAGTGTTCAATATGAGTTTTTTTTTTTTTCTTTTTATTTCTCTTCCAGACAATTTTAGACTAATGATGTGCAAGCAGAAAGAGGTGTATCCCCTGTAGAAGCCGAAGAGTTCTGAGCCACTGTGCTCAGGTTTCTTTCACCACTGCTCTTGCTATCACAGCAGTTGCCAGCAGGCACACTTGGAGAGGCACAGCCCTCACTTAAGTAGGGATTTAAAAGTAGAGAGAGAGCTTAGAAAGGGAATGAATATGTTCTTGATCTGGGAGTGCTGTGCTATGCTGCAGCCAGAAGACAGAAGAGTTAAGAGGAACGCAGGTATTTGGAGCTTGAGACCAGGATGGCTTCATGTTTCTGATTGTTTTTTGTGGTCTGGGTTGTTTGTGTTGCTGTGCCTACTGCTCTGATTCCTAATGAGCAACTCAGGATCCTCAGTCTGGAAGAGAATGAAAAATAAGCCCATGATATTTATATTTTTTGGGAAATTCTTTTAACTTTGAAGGTGGAACTTTTGTTTCATCCCGTCATGGTTGAGGAAATTTGGGCCCAAGTCATGTAAAACTTGAATCTCATGGTTATACGAGTATTTAAGAACATTAAATCCTTCTGTTACAGGTTCTTTCTGCCTCTCCAGTGCTAGGAGAGGCTACCTGGGTGAGTGGATGAGGTGATCAGGATTGTGGGACAGGAATGTTGCTCTGTTTTTTCCTCTGCAGGAGCAGAGGTGTGTTGCCCATACTGTTGGCTCTGCAGCTTGGTAGGCAGCAGGCAAATGCAGCTGTAAAAGATTTGTTAGAAGGAGGGTAGGAGAAATACAGGAAATGAGTGGCACAAAAAGAGTCTTGGTTACTGAGGAAGGATTTGTGGTGGGTGGCTGCAAACTCACACTCTACTAAACCCTAGACACTGATGCTTCCATCAGTGAGTAGCTCCCATTAAGGGGATGAATTGCAAGAAAGCTATAAATAAATATGGTCTACTGCATGTGTTGATTTAACAGTCTGTAAGCCAAGAAAGAGTTGAAAATATCTTTTTGCAGCAGGTGTGAAAGGGCATGGTGCTTTTATCTTCAGCGAGGGACCTATGACCTACAAAAGTGTGTGACAAATTTGTACTTCCAGGGTTTCAGTTTTGCTGAGGAAAATAGATCCTTCTAGCCCAGCCATTGCAGAGCTAACAGCCCAAATGTGAAACTGAGGCAGGCTCATTAACTCCTTGACTTTGTTAGTGTTTTTATACAGTATATTTAGGAGTGTGAGGTTTTTTCCCCACGCTGTATGACCTGTGATAAAATTGTGAGTTTCAACAATTCTTGGTAGCATTGAATTTTCAGTGAGTCTTGGCTGAAAGAGGGGAAAGGAAAGGGAGCAGGAAGTATAACAGGGAGTGTTTTGAATTAGGGTGGGAAAGAAAAATGTAGCAATTAGAGCCTTCTGCCTTGACTTCACCCCTTTGGTATAGCTAGGAGTTGACGAAGAGAATGGGTTTAATGTGTGCTGAATTTGAGAAGAACTATACCACACTTCCCCCCCCCCCCCCCCCACCCCCCCCCAGGAATGTAGTTTTAAAATTTTTATATTGGTGATCCTTAATGAGAGGTGTGATGCTTGTGTCACAAATGGCAAGAAATTTTTGTGGTAAAACTAGAGACACAAGACTTGGTGTTTTTATCAGTCTTGTGATATTCAAGCACACAACTTCTACCTTCTGTCTCCTTTGTGCGCAGTTTGAAAAATGTTGCTCTAAGATGTGAGCTTAAATAAAACAAAATAAATGGGGGAAGGTAGGATGGGGACAGGAGGTTTTCTATCTTGGAGTTGAGAAGCCGACCTAATAAGGTCTAAGTTGTTCTAGTCAGATTCTCTGGGTCATTTTCCTTTTGAAATGCAGAAGATGATAAAGAAGGAGACATCAACAATATCACATAAAATACAATCAGGCTATAATCCATTTCAGCAAAGATTTTTTTTTTTTTTTTTTAAATTTAATTTCTTCTAATCTCTTCTGATACACAGTTCTATAAGGCAAAAAATCATGAAGTTACTGCATGGGAGAATTGCAATAGAAGAAAATATATTTAATTTAACCATAGTAAAAAACAAAACAATCCTAGTTACAACCAATGTGTAGTAGTTACAAGCTCTTGCCTCTGGGAGAATAGGTCTAAAGAGAAACAATGTAGGCCAAGAATTGATGCAGTTGGTGGTGATCTGTATCAAATTCAAGATCTGCATCACTGACTTTACTGAGACTGTGCTCACTTAGCTATTGTGCCTAAACTGATTGAAAATGTATAACAAGAAGATTATTAATCTGGGAAGAATAAACCATGCTAGAAGTAGGAAAAATAGAACTGTGTTTCCCTAGGATCATATGAAATATTTCCCTTAGTATTAGTCTTTAATCCAGGTAATGCTTTGCTATTAATCCATCTTTCTAATACCCATCCTGGTGTGGGTGTGGTTCAGTGTCTCTTAAATTTGCTTGAAAGGCTTTTTGTTTTTATTTGCTTTCCCCTTCAATTACAAAATAAACACCTACAATTGAAATATACCATAACTTCAGCCTTAAAGCAGAGTTTTCTATTGTGCTGACGGGAATTTATTGTCGTGAGATAACTATCAGATTGGAGAGATTTCCAGCCAAATAGAGGGACAGGACAGGAGTTGCAACTATATGTTTTTGCCTGAAATGAGTGGATCAGAGGGACTAAAGAAGTTTTTAGGTTTTACTATCATTAGAAAACTATCTTCCTGTTTCAGAAGCTCAGTTGGGAGTGAAGTTGATTGGTGATGATTATGAAAGTTGTGACTGTGCTTTGTGTTTGAATTGGAGATGGCTTCGGGAAGAGATGAGAGCTAAATCAAATCATTGTTTGTGCATAAGTGTAGTCTTGAGACTTGGAGAGCCTTCCTCGCAATTCAAGGTGAGAAATTTAATACCAGTTTGCTAATCTGAGTGGTGGGTAAATGAACAGGAATCAGGAGCCTTATATAATAAAGGTCTTGATTTGAGGGTTTGGCTTTGTTGGTGTTGTTGTTCATTTAAGGGGTTTTGGATATGCATATGTGATAACAAGAATTTTTTTTCTCATGTTACTATGTAGAATTTAAATTCCCTATAAATGGAAAGCAAAGATACCATTTAAAATATCATATAAATAGGAATTACTTTTATTTAGAACATAGACATAATGGGGCTTCTGGAACCCAACTTCAAATCACTGTAATGGAAATCTATCCCTTTTGAGTGGGTAATAGCTTCACAGCTGGAGAAGGACATCAGAAAAGGGAAAGAACTCTGTGCAGTACTTTCCTTAGAATAAAACAGATGGAAAATTCATTTGACTGAATATGTGAATTTGCAAGACAGTGGATGAGACTTGACAGCTTCAATGTGCAGATCTATAGAAGAAAAAGCATTAGCTACTGTATTTTGAAATAAGAAGCTGACTTTTAGCTTTGTTAGTGTTGAAGAGTAGTTTAGTTGAGAGAGATTCTTTCCAGCATTTTTCTTGCTAAGTGAATGTTAAGGAATTTTCAAAACTTTTTTTTTTTCTTTTTTTTTTTTTTTTTTAAGGACCATTTTTTAATGAGCAAAAGGATAATTTGTTCATCAGTTAAAATATTCATTATAAGCTTTAAACATAAATTCACTTAACTGAGGAAACATATCTCTTTACTTGACTCAAAGTTATTATAATAAAAGTAAAATCAGGATGGGTTTTGAGAGTTTTTCTGGTTTTGTCTTTAATTTATTGTTGGTTTGGGGCGTTGGGGTTTTTTTGGTTGGTTTTGGGGTCTTTTTTTAACAGAATCTGCCAAATTAAATGTGGAGTGAGTTGCTTTAGGCTTTGTCACATTTTCTTTTTTATAGCTTTAAGAAAAAAAGAGGTTCCTGCAGTTTTGTGAGCCATTTTAATGACTATGCATCTCCCACCTATGCAGTCAGAATGAGATAAGTGCATGTTATATTGACTTTCCTAATAAAATATAATATTGAAAACGTGCTATATGGAGGCAAAGGAAACAGTCAGACAAAAAAACCTAACAAAAACCCAGCAGCTGTCATTGTTCAACTTAACATACTCAAATACTTCATACTTATTAATGGGGTTTGGGCCTCTTTTTTTTTTTTTTTTTTTTTTTTTTTTTTTTTTTTTTTTTTTATTTTTTATTATTATTATTAAAGCAATAGCCAATATTGTTATTTTAACCTCTAAAACTGATTCTACAATATGAGGATAAACATTTAGGTAATTGGAATGGGAAGGTGGCGGAGCCACCAACACTGGAGATGTCCAAGAAATGACTGAACAAGGAACTTAGTGATGTGGTCTAGCTGACAAGGTGGAGATCAGTCAAAGGTTGGACTCCATGATCTGAGAGATCTTTTCCAAGCTTAATATTTCTTTGATTCTCTAAAATTCCTCTTCGAGCATCTAATTTTCTTAGGCATAGGTCATAAAACTGATTGTCATTGAATTTAGACCAGCAGGAATATAAGCAATGATTTTTAAGTCTTTATTCCTGTATGGTGAACCAATGACTTTTAAGGACATGACATGAAAAGATTAAAATGCTTAATTGCATATTTTTTTGTGGGTGGGTTTTCTTTTTTTTGTTGTTGTTTTGTTTTAAATAAGACAGTGTAGCTTTTGCTATTTTACAGTTTTCTCTAGAAGTTCCTCTCTAGCTGAGATGCTTTGAGTCATTCTGATTGACATGGTGTTTGGTGGCTTTGCACATTTATGAAGAAAAACGTAGTTTTTAAGGGAATGCAGCACTAAGCTGGATCCTGGTTCTCTTGTAGTACTGGTAGTGGGAGAAGGTAACTGGCAGAGGCTTTTTCGTTTGATAAAAGATCTTAGGAGTGGTACTAATAGGAACATACTTCACTCTTATGAACACTGCTGTCTGGAACCTTAACATGGGTTTGCAAAAAACAGTTTTTCTGTCTTGTGTCAAATATAGCACCCCAGGACAGAATTTATATAACTCCTGGACCAGGAGAAAATGACAATAGCAGTTCAGTAACTCTTCCTTATTCCAAACTATGATTATGTCTGAAAAGCTTTTAAGGAAAGCAAGTTTAATGTTTTGCCCTAAAATTATTCTGTCAAACAGTCTTTGAACAAACAATCACAAAAGTTTTTGCCTACTTGCCCTCACTCTTCCACTCTTCCTGTGTTCCTTTTGGGTTTTTTTCAGGGTTTGTTTTGTTTTGTTTTGTTTGTTGGTTGGATTTGTTTTGTTTGTTTTGTTTTTTTTCCTAGCAATCTACTGGAATGAAATAGGCTAAATTTGGGTCAACTGCTCTGCTTGAGTTGCTCCAGTGACTTTTCCTCTTTTTCCACATTGATCCTTTGTTACCCTGGTTTTTCTGAGTTTTTTATAGCCTTTTGAATTTTCATAAAATGGAGTCAGATCTTTAATTACTGCACAATATTAGAAGCAGTTCTACCTTTTTCCCACATATGTAACATAAACAAATCCTTTGTTTTTCATTCTCTGTCCTTTGTTTGCCTATTTCTAACCTGAAAACAATTGTAACTGACAGTTGGCCTAGCCACTTGGCTGAAGGGTGAAAAACCCCAAGAAGCCAATCTTCGGCCAGACCCACAAATGTATAAAAAGTAAGAAATAAACAAAGAGGCTCTCTCTCTGCCCGGACTCAGCTTTGAGCTGGCACGGAGGAACCTCTACCCTGCGAAACCTCTCTCTCCGTGTGACTGCTTTGCGAATCACAGTAATAATCCTTCTTATAAGTTCTTTTAAGTTTTTTGGTTGTTTGCTTGGTTTGGTATGATTTGGATTTTGTTTTTTAGCTGCCTAATCTAGGTATTAAAGTGATTTGTATAAGTACCCTCTGCTATTGAGGTATATTCTGCAGCTGACTTTTTTCTCTTTTGCCTAATTTTACACTTTTGGGTGTTGGTTTTATTAATTTAGTTTAGATATCTAAAGAAACTTCACTCTGTAGTTAGCATATAATCAAATTTTACACACGCATGAATACGCAAATATAAACCCCTTTTGCCTTCCTTGCTGGATGCAATTCAAGGTCCTTTGAAAATAAGTTCCATAGTAACAAATAAATGGTTAGAAACAATTGTTGATTTTAATTTACATCCATATGCTAAAGTAAGTTTTGGAGTATTTTTTTTTTTAAATGTAACTCTCTTGAATATTTCACATCTTTTTATGTAATAGTGCTTATTCAGAAAATAATTGCATAGTAACTTTGAGAATTGTATTAATAGATCATTAATATAAATTTATATACTTAAGTGCAGTAGATTAATTATATTCAAAGAACATAAGAAACTATATCCGAATGCATCCTGTTGAGTTTGAAAAAAAGAGGCTGCATAAAATGTCACTTCCCTATTAAACTTACCTTCATTTTTGTTAAGAGGCAAAATCAGGGCAAATGCTCACTTGCTTTCGTCTGTCAGATCAGCTTCTCTTGCTTTGTATTTGTCATAGAGCTCAAGCATAAATAAAGCCATGGGCAAGGGACCTGCATTCTCTCTTCTGGTTCATACATTAAGTCCCAGCTCCAGGTCTGAGCCGTTTCCAAAAGATTAGTGGATAAATCTTTGACCAGCAATAATGTCTATGGCTCCCCAGCTGGTGCCCAGTCACTTGCTGGATTACAGGTTCAGCAGTCTCAATTCATATTAGCTTGTTCTGAAGTCTCTCAGATAATATTTCCCTTCACAGAACGGGTAGTTCAAGTTCAGAAGCTATGTTGGGAGAAGCAGTGAAATGTTTAAGTGTCTGCTCCAGCTTTTTTGACAGATGAGTGTTAAAATGCCAAAAAAAAGAGGCATTCATAAAAGACTTATAGTATTTTCTGTTTTTCTTTCACTAAAAAAATTTAAACGTTGTCTTCCCCAGAATGCAACACAAATTTTCAGTCCTGGCAAAGAAGAGTGAACTGGACAAAGAAAAAGGGGGAGAGAAAAAGAGAGGAGGATGAGTGCTTACCTCATGTTTTAGAGGGGGAAAGGACATTTGCAGAATTATTCTGATCGGTTTTTGTGTAAGTTTTCCAGTCTCCAAGGAAAAAGAGAAATTACCAATTTCCAGTTTTACCACATTACTATTTTCAAGTAGAGACAATGGCTCAAGCTGGTGTTGCTTTGGATGTTATAGGCTCTTTAAAAGATCTTTATTGACATGCATTTCTCAACTCCAGTAGACCAAAACCTTAAACTGGAGACTAAATCTTTTCTGGTCTGCAAGTACAGCTCATTTCATAGGCTTAAGACAATTCTGACCATGAATTGATTAGAGACCTATCCTGTGAGATATATTTGCTCCTCTTTTTCCTCCATTCCTGGCAAGCATTAAATGACAATAATCAATTCTCAATTTATGGTATTATTTTGTAAGCATGATGTGTCATTTCTGCACAATAGATTTCACCCTCTGAAAAAACTTGCCCAGAATGTTAGTGTCCCTAAGTTCACCACCTCTATCATGGGTTGGCACAGTTTTGTTTTCTGGTTATAGAGAAATGTGAAATGTTTTTCCCTGCCAGGACCATGGAGTGGTTTTGTGGGGGGAGGACAGGGACCTTATCAGAAAGCTAGCCAAGACATTGGCAGCTAGTTTGACCAAAAAGGGTGCCAATGAGACTTTGGGGAAGGACACACTTAAAATTCTCATACCCAGAAGCCATCTACCTATGGAAGATAGCCATGCGGTAACATTGTGGGCAGCAGAGAGGGGCCTGGCTCAGGCCCTGCTGTCCTTGGGCAGCTGGGCCCAGCCAGGCCTCGGAGAGCCACTGCCTGCATGAGGATTGTCCAGGGCCGCCTGAGCCCCTTTTCCCCGGCTCCTGGTGGGGGAGAGGGGCAGCTGCAGCTCGGCAGTGCTGGCCACGTGCTCAGATCGCAGCAGAAGGGGCCAAGACATGGCCCAGCTTAATCACCACGGGCAGCAGAGAGAGAAAGCCTGCAGCTCCGTAACAACTCTGAGCTGGGCTGCCCTGGATGAGACCGAGGGGTGGAAAAGAAAACATCCTCCGGCCACCCCCATTGGCACAGCTTTGCATTTCTTCAGCCCCTGCAGCCCGGCACTTGCACATGGCCCTTGCAGGCCCGGGCGGATTTAACCCTTTCCTAGCAACACGGAGCTTTTAAAGCACAACTCTTCCTTGAGAGAAAGAAGAAAGAAAACAGAGTGTACATAGAACAGACACCACATGAAGTCAGTGGATTAGAAGTGAAAGAACTGATAATATTGGAATAGGATTGAAGAAGTGGACATTTTTAACTGGACTTCTCTGGGGTAAATTCTGCAGAAATGGACTGTTCTTTGTAACATTGTAGTGTTGGGGAGAATGCTAATTCTAATCAAAATTGAGGACTGATGTAATTGAGATTTAATTGAGAACTTTAAAGCCCCTGCTCCTGGGTCAAAAAGAGGTCTCAGCCCTTGAGACGAAGATGATTTTAGACTAGAAGAAGTATTCGTAAACAGTACCCCAGATATACTGAGAGGCCTTACTGATAGAACATCACAGTCTGCAAAAACTCCGTGTGGTTGCAGATGTGTGACATTGAGAGACACTGGACTATTTTGTCTTGTGGCAAATGTCTCCATGAAACTCCAGAGAGACTCTTCTCCTAAAGTAATGAATGATTATGTTTAAATAGTGAAACTGACTGAAAATCACAAGTTGTGTCTTTCTATGTTGTTCAATAAGAAAGTTAATCGTTTGTAAGAGGAGGGAAGAGTGTTTTAAAGTTTCATTCTGTTTTAGTTTAGGTTTTCTTTTTCTCAACTTTTTTTTTTCATTCTTTTAGTGTGTGTTAATAAAACTATTTTGTTCATTTTTAAGCTTGAGCCTGCTTTGCTTTTTCTTCTAATCTATCCCTCTCACAGAAAAAGAATAAACACTAAAACCACTACAACCTGAAAAGTTTAACTGTTTCTTGTAATAATTATGCATTCACCAAATTTAATATTTATTTATTAAATGTGAATGTTGTCATTGTGATTCTGAGTTTCTTTAGACCTTAGGATATTTGCTTCCAGTGATTCCCTTATCTGGAAGTGTCACTTCTCATTTGTCTGTTGATTAATAGTTTTTTCTTTCTGTTATGAATCTGTTTTGTACTTGTCTGATAGTAAATCTTTCCAAACAAAACCACTGTGACTTTAATAAGCACCCACGAGAAACCATACTTCGAGATTTTTCAAATATTCAAAATCTCGTATGTCAATTGCACTGCTGTTTTTCTCTCCACCTTTAAACTAAATCAAAGGAGATTATCACCTTTTGGCAGATTGGTTTTTTTCCTCATAAATATTAATATGTCTGTTCTGATTTAACTGTTTCTCCTTTTTGTTTTCTTGTTTTTTTCTGACTGTCTTTAACCTTCAGTTCTAGACACAGTCAGCTTGATGCTATTAATTAGTAGAAGTCTACTGCTAACATAAAACATATGCATGAATTTAGAAGTATTCTAAACAATGAAAGTCTAAATGCATAGCTATCACTTTGACATTACAGAAAGACTAGCATAAGAAAGCCCGCCTTTAAGAAAGGATAACAGGAGATCATTCCTGATGGAGGAGGAATGAATTACAAGGATAATCTTGATAGTCGAGGCCAGGAATGTAAATGTGCATTGTACTTGCCACTATTTTTAAAATGACAGCAAGGTCATTTCTGATTTACTTGGATTACTTTACTAACAGTTTTTGTGTGTATATATCTGCAATATGCATGAGATCTCTCTTACCTGATTGTAGAAAACAGGTTAGAATATGAGGGCTAGGAATTAGTAGAATTTCTCTTAATGGAGTCTAGTGGCTGCTCTAAAAGATGATTGCCATAAGAAAATGCAACTGTGGCCTTTTATTATTATGCAATTTTTCATTGTGTGTAGAAGCAGTGTATAATATTTCCCCTTCATGTGCTGAGATTAGTCAAATCTGACATTGCAGAATTGTCATGCCTTCCACACTCAATTTTTCAGCATTGTTGTAGCTTTTATACAGCTCTCTATAGTTTCACACTAACCCTGTTCATTAATTCTTGACATAGTCTTGTGACTTTGCAAAGATTTGATATTTCTTATTTGTTCAAAGGAATTGCTGGCTCTGACCAATGGGTTATTTTTGAATCAACCTGTATGCTAATCTCAGCCAAAGGACTGTAAGCCCTCATATTTGGTTACTCCAGATGTGTAAATGCTATTTCCCGTCAAGTCCATGAAACAAATATCTGTACTAGGGGAACCAGGTTGTTGCTGAGATCTGCGCCCAATTTTCTCCCCACCTGATGATGTAACTGGAGTATGCTCTGAGAACTTGGTGCTCCAGTGTGGGGTTTTTTTCCTGATTTTAACATGACCGCCTTCATCACTGAGTCTCGTGTCCACCTCTGCCATTTGAATTAAATGCTCACAGTTGTTGCAGCTATGAGAAGATGTTGGTGGACTATTTAAGATTCTAACCTCTTGGATGCCAGCTACCAGCTCATTTGAGACTTCAGAAAGGGTTGGACTTGTGGAGGATTCAAGTCTTTCTTCGAGCAGTCGCTATTTTCTACAATAAATCTAATCTTAGATGGTTTTTCAAGGTTGTCATAGAAGAGTTAATTAAGCTTTAGCATAGTAACAAACACTTTCAATGTGGTTCATATTCAGAGTACAGTTTTATTTTGTCTAGTATCTCCATGACTAAAACCACCTTACTGTAAGTCATTGCAGGTAGTGCTTTTTATCTTCCTTGTGTTCTACTCTGTGGGCCAAAGTCAACATCTCATACATACTGTTATGATTTGTGGGTTTTATTGGCCAAATATGACTTGATTGAGTGATAAAAGTTAACTTGGCATAATCTTTGTAGCTTAATTGCTATTCTCCCCAGGTTAGTGAAACCGGTGCTAAAAGCAACTGAGCCTTGGACAGCTGCTGTGAAGATTTTCTAGTTGTTGCATCTGGCTCTGTACCTGTCTTGTATCAACCTTCACTTTGTAGGCACAGTATTGCTCCCTTGAAAACACAGTTGGTTAATATTTCATACTGATGTGAGCTTCTTAAAAGCAGCACAGCAGATATCTCATTCATAAACATGAAACTAAACTTTCAACCAGTTACTTTTGCTTATTCTCGTGGTAAAAGTTTCTTTACTATAAGCATTTACAAATCTACAGCATTGTCATAAGCAGTGCAAGAACTTGTAATGCAAGTTATGAAGGAAGCTTTTCTGTGACTGCAATGTTGTCTGTATTGGGTACAGAGACTTCTCCTAAAAAAGGAAAAATATAATTAAAGATAATTTTTTTTGATGGTTTAAAAAAAATCCCCAACTTTCAGCCATTGAATTTATTTGTTTTTAATAAGTTTTTCAGACACTATTGACACTCTTTCACTATTTATTAGCTAATAAATCTCATAGAAATTGTCATGTCGTCACCCATTAATCATTTTTATGGTCTGTAGATACCACTTCAGTTTATCAAGGCTATGAACACAAGAACCGGAAAGTCAGCAAATTTGGATCTAATTAAAACTAGACACCTTTCAATCCCTCTCAGTTTTAAATACAAAAAGATTACAGAAAGAAGGGGATTAGAAGGAGGGAGGAGAACATCTTTCACTCTCCATGTCACAAAAAAGGGAAGAACAACATTTAACAACTCGAATTTCACAGGGATAAATGGTAATGAACTTGCTTATCTATGAAACGTTCCCACCTAGTGTTAACTTGTAATGCCTCTCAAAGTGAATGCAAGTTGACTATAAAGGAATTTATTAAATCCTGAGAAAAGGAAAGGCACAATGCCAAAAAGGGCATCAACTTTCTCTTCATTTCCAGTACCAAAGCAGTGCAAAGATGTGATAGAGGCTCTAATCCAGGAGGGTAAACAAAGCCCTTGCTCAATATTAATTAAAAGGCTTCAGAATGCAAGGAGTCTTAGACACTTACCAAAGAAAATTTTAATTGGATTAACCACTGAACAAATTTCAAGTTTAGATTCTTTGTTTTTAAGAGGAAATATAGGGAAGGCTCATTTGCAATGGGAGATTTACACGTTAAAATTATGTTAAAAATGTAACCATGTCTTGTCTGTATTTAGTATCTTTGGATAAAAGCAGCTTGTGTGTGGCTTTGGCTGACCAGTAAGTAATATACTTAGCGTTGGCTTACACTGAATTATTTGGGAGCGTGGGCTAGGGGATTTAATTTTTGCATGGGATCTCTTAAAAGAGTTAAAAGTGCAAGCCACAGTTAGTCCTTGTGGTTACCAAATTGACACTGAAACTGACATGTATCCGGTTGGATCTATTTTTCTCTTTTACCAGAACAAATTCAGCTAAATCTGGGGAAATCTCTACTGTCAAATGAAATAGATTAACCTTCACTATGAATTTGTAATCATATCTCAGAAACAAAGAAGCTTTATTTAATGGGATTAAAATTCTGTTATTGACATTAGGATTAATGATTTATTTGCATCACAGAATGTCTCTCCTGCATAAATATTTATCATAACTTTAAAGACGTTTCTAACTTGGGATTTAAGTGTGATGAACAGTAACTACTGCATTTATTTTTTCAATAACCAAAAGCAGTAAGGTTTTTCTGTTCTTATTTTTGAACTGTCACAACTGTCTCTTGGTATCTTTCATTCTAGCCTTTATGCTTTCACTTTCCATCTTTAACTTTGCTATTTATGTATTTCTGCAAAAAATAACATTTCTATATTAGTGTTATTTAAATATTTTTCACCCCTAGCCACATAAAATCAAAAAGGAAATGTTTTAATTTGAAATATTGGGAGGAGGGAAGTTTTAAGCTGACATGCTAAAAGAAAATGCTGCACAGACTCTGCCACACTGTAGCAGTATGTCTTTCATTATTTTATTCTGTCATGAATCCCAAGTAATAAAGATCATTTCAGGTGCTATAAAAAATCTCTCATGCAACCAGAGCTGTGGTTTAGTGTATGTAAGAGCTATAAAGATACCTTCTGCTGAAAAGGAAATGTTGTACAGGGGATATTTCTGTTAATGTTTCTTCTGTGATCACTTTGTCTCACAAATGAATATTGCTTCTTTATGAAGCAATACTACACTACTCTTTTTCTTTGCTACTTCGAATAGTAAATTATGCAGTATATTTCTGTACAAATTCTGATATGCTTTGTCTTTTTTCATTGGTACATATATATTTATGAAAGTGGGGAGAGAAAGAAAGAATGCAGTACAATGAATTCCTTTTTAGTGAAAAAGGCGATGGAGAGATCAGTATGACATTGGTAGCTGCTGAGTTTTCAGGCACACCTTTGCCTTTCTATGTCTTTGCTGAATATCTACAGGACTTATTGGAATCTTTCATTTATGGAGGGAAGGATGACAGTGTTTGAAAATGGGTTTATAATGTTTTTTTTCATTCTGCTTTTGAGACACCTGCTTTGTGTGAGGGGTGGAAGTACAGTTTTGGCCAGGTCCCAAAAGAGCTGTTGGAAATACTCTGAATAATGTCACTAAAAACAAGGTAATGCCTGGGGATGTAGAGGTGATGGAGCGTGGTGTCTAGTAAAAAGTCAGAATTCAGTCTTCTCATTTAGAGGAAAGATGTTTCTGAGCACAGGGAGGAAGTGATAAGCTTGGGTTGTAACAGCCCTTTCCTCAAACTGGAGGGGCCCGTATACTCGCATAGGTGGTGGCTGGCTGAGGAGGAAGGTCTCTTGAAGTGGCAAAAGATCTGTCTTCCTCTGACTTGCATCTGTGAAGGTCTGCTGTCAAAAGAAACGTGTCTTTATGCTCATGCCTGGATTTCTGTTTCAAAGTACAGTGTCAGTATTGGATCAAACTAAAGAGGAATTGCTTGTTTAAGTTAGCACTCAAACTATGCTACATATGATTCTCAGCATGATTATATACTCTTCTTATTCTCTTTATTCTATTTTTTCAAGAAGTCTCTGACAAAACCAAGTCATGAGCTAGGCACACAGCAGCATAGTTAATGGCTGTTAGGGTTGCAATATGTGATCTCAGGGTTCCAAATTCCTTATTCAAAGAAATCCAAAGAAACCGGAATAAAGTATAGCTTTTTCTGTGGAATGACTTGAACTTCATTTTCTCCCAATTTAGCTGAGTTTCTTTTTGCAGGGTGACTGACAGCAAGTTAGCAGCAGTCATAGCCTCCTCTAGTTGCCAAAAGTGTCATCTTGAACCTGAACCACCCATCAGCTGGCATAACTGATGGTTAAATGTGAAATATTTTTAATTTTAAAATATCCAATTTGAAGACTGATGAGACTGTTTGATTTAAAAAGTGTCAGCAAGCATTTTGAGCCAGATGGAGATATCAATTGCCTAATTATTCTTAGAAATTAAACTGTGTGTGAATATAACCTGGAATCATTAACACCAGAGGTTAGGTTTGTTGAGTACTGTCATAAGGTTCCTGTATCACTTGCCTGTCACTTAAAACACATGCAACAGATCTTTATTGGGACTCTCATGAAGTGATATTTGCCATATGTTATTTCTCTGCGGGTAGGATGAAATAAACCTTTGTTTATTATATATGAGTGCTTGCCATTAAAACTGAGCTGATCCCTTGAGAATTGGGAAACCCTTTCTCCGTTCTGAGGAGCAGGTATGCAAACTCCAAACCTGCCTCCTGTGGCTGAACTCCTGTAACGATTAAGCTAGTCTGTGAAGGATGTGGCATTTCAGAACCATTTTGTGTACTTGAGATGCTCCAGAAGTCAGGCAAAAAACTGCCTGATGCTCAAATTTCAAGTTACCCGGGGAGGGTTCATGGGCTTGGCCAGCATTGTTGAGCACTGGCAGGCATTGTTGGGAGCCAGCTCCTCTTGCTAAGGCCTAATTAAAATGTTCCTTCTCGTAACCATAAAATTACTGTTTTGCAAGACAACAGGAATTTGTTTGTCTGAATACCTTATCACTCCTCCTCTCTCAACACTAAACAACAGCAGGACAGAACACAAGGTGAAACATGAATGCTTTCAGACAAGGTTACACCAGTAGCATTGGTGAAGACTGCTGCTGGAGAGCAGTGCTAGCATTCTCAAAGCTCTTGCTATTTAGTGGGATGAATTGTGTAATGCACATTTTATTCTACTTGAGTATTTTTTTCCATAATTTTCCACTCTGAATTCTCAATAACTTTTTTGTTGGCTTGCATTAGCCTTTTATGTCAAAGCACTTCCTCATTTGTTATCCAGGGAAATATTAAAAGTAGCACAGTTCTGGCTAGCAGATGCAACCATACATTATTGAATTCCTAATGTGGGCCTAAAATATATCCTGGGAGAAGGAATTTATCTCTGACATGAAGGATTATTGTGTCTGCAATTTCTCTTTAACTATAAACATTATTGGTAATTAATTAATTTATTATCATTGTAATTTAAATAATTAGAGTACCCTTGTAATGGGTATTTGCAGATGTGCCCATTGGAAGAGTACTGCAATATTCCTTTTATAATTTTAATGCCTTTCAATATTAATTCTTCTGAGTTATAAAGTCCTATATTGTACTCCTGTAGAAAGTTAGAAAATGACAATTTATGTCTAACTTTTTTTGGTGATAGTTCATTTTGTGTGGAAAAAACAAATGCCAACACTCTGCATGGAATGAGAGTTGACATTTGACAGGGGAACTGGTAATTTGTTTTCATTTCGGAGAGAATATAACAGGTTAAAAGAAGTGTTTACTTATTATAACAATTTTGCTTCATCTTTTAAGCTAAAGTGGTGGGAATAAGGTTAGTTCCCCACTAAAAAAAAAAGGACAAAACCTAATTTTCCTTAAAACAATGACTGTAATAACTACAAGCAATTTCCCTTCAGAAAATGAACTGAAAATTGACAATGTTGGACATTGTAGTTTGTAAAACTGTTGCTGCCTCAAGGGACACACCAAAGGAAGTGTATAGCTGCTTTCCTTAAAGAACTTTGAAAGACTTTTATTTTTAGTGACCAGAATGATATTTTTAAAGCAGAGGAAAGACATATTTTCTTGAATGATTTTGAAAAGTCTTATGACAGATCTTCAGGTGTGTGCCCTAAGAATGTTCTGATGTTCTGAAGGCAGATCTAGCAGAAGAAATGGAGGTCTGCAAAAACAAAAAGTTGTAAATTGTAAAGATGAGCAAGTGTTGGTAATGTTGTCATATCCTTAAATGAAGAAAATGCAAAAAAAAAAAAAAAAAAAAAAAGGAATGTTCTAGCTCCTCATCATTCCAAATATCCAAGGGTATGAAGAGCTGGGATTACTGAGATTAAGGCTATTGGAAAATAATTTGCAGGCTATGTGCATCAAGCAGTGTCTCTCTTCAAACAATTTTTTTTACGTTAAGCAACACAATATAATCAGAAAAGAGTTGGGGGTAGGTAAGATATTGCCAGATTTACTTTAATGTAAAATGTGGACCAAGATAGTTGCATTAATGTTGGGAGTGTCTCTTGGAGGGCTGTCTGTTTAAACTGCAGCCTGCAGTTTAATAACAAAAAAAAAAAAAGCTGGAGGCGCAGGGGAAATTGGCGCTGATCAAGACCTAAAACATCACAGAGTGGTTTACCAAAATGGAGCGGTACAAGTTCTTGTATGGAAAGGAGGATGGGAATGCACAGTCGTAGGAAAAGTTTTTATTAGGTGCCAGGGTATTGGGAGGAGAGTCATGAGGGAATTTGGGATGGGGCCAATATGGTTTTTGGAATTCATATCTTTCAGTCCTTGTTTTATGATTTGCTTGTTGAAACACCTAATTCACCTCTAAGGAAGATGAAATTAAATTAAATAGCTACCCAAACTGAAAATGGGAAAAACGGGTCAAGACATGGTACGTTCAAGTCTCTGGGAAGTTAAGTTTGAGTAGCAAAACTTGGATTAGTAGGGTTCGTATTTCATGTTGAAGCTCTTCTTCATGTTTCTTCTTCCCATGAAGACCACAACTCAGGTGAATAAAATTATGGAAAAGCATTACTCTTTGTTGTTTGGTTTTGTTTTCTGATTTATTGAAATAAAGATAACAAGGGAACATATAGCATTCTCCAATTTTGACTCTTTGGTAAAATTGAGCCTAGTTAGATTGAATGTGTATTTCAAGTAATCTGATCCATGAAGAAAAGACAGAATCGCTAGTAAAGTTTGTTTGGATTTTGTGACCACTGGTGAGGAAAATCCTTTACATCAGCAGGAGAACACAAAAAACCCATCAAAATAATTGCCTTGTGCTGTAATCCTACCAGGTCTCGACACTGCTGCTGTTGAAGATATAAAGAGCTTTAGACAACGGTGTATTGGAAAATGCTTGTTCTTAGCTTGTACTGAGGAAAGGACTAACTCTTTAATCTGCAGTCACGAACCTGAAGAGTCATTAAACGACTCTAGGTAACATCTTCTGAATCTGGCAAAGACTTGAGGCTCAGATCATCTTAGGGCCTCAGACAGTCCCAGCAGTGTTCTAGTGCAGTTATTGCACTAGAACTAAAATCAGAAATTACAGAACCCTTTTTCAAAGCCAAATTTTTGTGGAGAACATAACTATCTATTTTCAGCTGGAAGGTTTGGGCCAGGTCCTTGCTTTAAGCTGTGGGAACCCCATGCTGATTTACCTATTATACTAACCAGGCTCTCAAAAACATCCAGACCCTTTTTCCAAATTAGATGACGTGTAAAAGTTGTGAATCCCGAAGAAAGTGAAGGTGTGAAGACTCCTGGTAGTGACAGCATGAAAAATGAAAGACCTCTGTATTACCAGAGCTTGGCACAGGAGGCTGGGTAACTCCCAACATCTACTTGAGGAGCAAGGACAAGCAACCAGACTGTGGTGGAAAAATGTATTTTTAAAGAAATTAAAGTTACATATTTCCCTAAGATGAACAGAAACTAAGAAGGGAGAAAGCCCCATCACTGATATCCAAGTCTGGGCAAGGACCTCTGTGTAATGACAACTTATAACCCTGCCCATGCCAGTCTGTCTTCAAAGAAATTTGGTGCTGTTAGTCACAGGAGCCAGGTAGGCACTGGTAGGGTGAGCTTACATCAGAAGAAGAAGATTTGAAAGTATTTTAACTGTATTATAATTTTTTTGTAGTGAGTTATTCAAAGTATTCGGCAGTTAAATTATTAGGTAGGGTAACTTTTATGAAGTGCTGTTTTCTTTCACACCTTCTGGAATTTCATACCAGTTCTATTAAGATCTGTATTTGTTACCAATAATTTCATCTTATAATTCTGTGTAATATTAGTATGTATAACTGAGCTTTCAGTTAGGTGGCAGCAATTTGTCCCTATAACTGCGTCACTGTTACCTTTACTGGTCACACAGCATGCATGTGACAGGGAACAAACTCTGCCCCTGCCATGCAATTAAAAGGATGAAATTATATTCTATGATCTGATATACTTGTCAGATCATAGACCTTGATCACTTTAAGTCACTTTGCTCTGCATGTTATTGCTCTGAATGTTACTGCTCTGCATTTTTGTTTTTGTGAATATCACTTTCTAATGCACCAGTGGTGCACATCTAAGACTGCTATACAGAGCTCCCTTTGAACAATATACATACCTCCATAACTTTTAAATGTCCTTTGAAGCCTAAGAAATCTGTCAGCCACAATGAAGCTTAGTGTCTTAATTTCTCAGGCAGGCAATCTGTCAGCTGTGAAACAGAGCTTCTTGATGCAGCTTGTGAGCTCAAACACCGTGTGCTTGTACATCACAACACCCAGCCCATGACTGCCCTCTTAGTGCTGGCAGGTGCTTAAGAGATTCTTGTGCTGGCCTCCAGAAAGAAGCATTTTTGCTTAGCTTAGCTCCTTTTGTCTTTCCCAGGACAGAGTGGCATGGGGCCAGGTCACAACTTCAGGGGAATCTGTTAACTGCATAAGCAAATCTCTTTGGTTTTCTAGTGTTATTATACCTCCCTGCTTCCTTTCTTTCAATGGCTTTATATTTTACAACTTTCATTTCTTTCCCCACAAATTTAAAAATGTTGCAGGTACACTGAATCAGTTGACTGAAAAGACAAATGGAAAGAAGCAAAGGTGATGATTTTGTTTGGGCTGTTTTACTCCTAAGTGAAGGGCTTAATTATTAGCTAAAAAAAAGAACCCCTTATTGTGGAAGGCCACAGTCTCTTAATGAAAATCATTGCAGATAAGCATGATTCTCTTTGTTTCTAGCTACTTAAATGTTAGATTTCAGTTGTAGTCTTTGCCAGCTTTATTCCTAAATAAGTGTATCTCAGAAGGCTTGTTGTTTTGGGTTTTTTTAGGTTTTTGTTTTTGTTTTAATTAAGTCTAGGCATAAGAATGGAGATATTTTGTCAATAATATACCAATATTACATACTTTCTTTTTTTTGTATGTAAACACTCTATTGTCTTGCATTGAGGTTTCTGAGGGTATCTGAGCTAGGACTGGATTGGAAAAGGAGATGCAGCCAACATGCTGGATGAGAACTCCTTTTGTGAGCTGTTGCATTGCAAACACAGAGCTGTTCACTCAGTGGTGTTCACTCACTCAAGTCACTGCTTTTTCCATGTAGCTGTTGATGCCTCAACAGTGCAGTTCAATTCTTTTTTTAAAAAAGAGCTTGTGAAGACTACTTCAAAAACTTTTGGAAAATACTGTATTAATCAAAACTGCTTCCTCTGGGGTTAAAAAAATCCCTTAAGTGTTACTGGAATTATATATTGTTGTCCGTTATAGAGAATTTTTTAGATTTGCTAATTCCTTTTATAGTGAGAAAGGAAAATATCTATAACATTGAGCTAAATAACCTGAAAAATATGCTAATGAGGGAAGAATAATTTTGAAATTAATCCTTAGAAAATGTAATGCAATCTATCAGGTTAAGCAAAGCCTTATTAAATTAAAGAGACGTATGAATGCAGGTACAGCAGTTGCCCAGTGGTCCATGCTGACAGCTGGTGATACAAAGAGGCTATTTGGATTATATGTGCATCAGTAGCTTTGATTTATGGCACTTGTTTGCCTCTCAGAAACCTGATGGGTTTCTGAGAGAAAAACAAACTTGTGGCTCTCATACCTGACACCTATCTTTACATTATCCCCTGTAGTGATGCATTTGTAGAAGAAGAGAGTTCCCAACATCAATTGAGAGAAAAATACCTATAACTACCTAATTAGAAAGGAGATCTAAAAAATAATTAGTTGTATCTAACAACCTATAAAATACAAAATGATAAGAATTTTAGAAGCTAATGGTATTCAAGTCACCCAATTTTTCTTAAATTTTTTTCTCTCAAAGATGCAACCCAGATGTCAATATCATGGTACTGGTGTGACAGCAAGTTGAGTCTGTGCTCAAGAGGAGGGATTTCTTTCTCTCTTCCTCATGAACATTGAGTATTTGCAAATCCATTTCCCTTCAGAGTGGCAGTGTTCTGGAGTGGGTGCTTGCTGCTGCTGGTCTGCCAGCTCAGCATTGCTCCTAATTTGCTTTGAGTCTCATTTTCTTTGTCCTAGAAAGAAATTTTCTCAAGTAGTGGGGGGAAGAAAAATGTAAACTACATCTTCAGTTCTTAAGAAGTTTCATCATGTAACATTTACGGCCAGTGATGTCATCAAAGCAGTGCCAACAGTGATAAGAAACCTGAAATGTTATCTAATTCAGTGACACAGGTTCTACTAATATTTACAGGAGGCAAAAGCTTGCTGCTTTCTTGTCATATCACTGTTGGTGTGTTGTGCTGTATTTTGTAACACCTGACAGGATAGCTGTATGCCTGCCCTACACACAGTGGAGTGTCTGCTTTCTGCTGTCTGCCCTGAAGCTCCCATGCTGAGTGTGCTCTCCAACCATTCCAGACCTGATTTGTGAGTGCATTTGTACCAACTCTGCCTAGTTTTCCTCTTTTTCAAACCTTTGGAAAAAAAGTGTTTCTATGGCTTCTTTTTGTAAAACCAATAAAACTCTCAAGTTGTGCCAAGGGAAATATAGGTTGGCTATCAGGAAAATGTTTTTCACAGAAAGAGTGATAAAGTACTGGAATTGTCTACCCCGGGAGGTGGTGGAGTCGCCATCCCTGGATGTGTTGAAAAAAAGACTGGATGTGGCACTCAGTGCCATGATCTAGTTGAGGTGCTAGGGCTGGGTTGGATCGATGATCTTGGAAGTCTCTTCCAACCTAGACATTCTGTGTTTCTGCTTATCTGCTTGCCACACCAAATAAGACAACAATGCTGAACAGAAAGGTCCTGTTTAATGGATTAGTGAATTGGGAATCTAAGGAAAAACTGTTGGAAACTCAAGCTGTAATATTGCAAAAGATGTTATTTTATGGAGAATCTATCTGTATGTCTTTAGAGTTAAATGAAACATAGGAGATTTAGTTGTTTGGGGGGTTTTTTTTAACAGTGTGAATATTTTAAAATGGCTTTGACATTTTTAAGGAGTGTTCATTTTTAAAAATTTTTGTTTGTGTACTCATAATAATATGGAGCTTGGTTTGATTTTTCCCTTTTGTCTATTCCCTGTGGGTACACATATAGTTATGAGGAAACCTTCTTTAAAAGTAGAAAGAAGACTTGAACTGGATGATGGTATCATTTATTTTTAATTATTAACAAGTCCAAATACTAGTTCCAGACCCTGAAAAGGGTTAAAGGCCACAAGGACTGTGGAGGCTGATTAAGGCCTGGCACTCCAGAATGCAATAAGGCAGGTCCCCCTGGCCTAGAGGCAAGTGGCAGAAAATTAAGATTGCATCAAACATAGCATAAAACTAAAATAAATGAGAACAAAACTAATAAATCTACATGAAAAGGCAGCGCTGCCTCTTCCCAGGCAGCTGTATTTATTAATTAGTAGTCTCTCATTTGCACTAAATTTCAATCAATATCTTCACCTCTCTGACATTTCATTTACTTAGTTATTAAAGTGACGTGATTCATCAGGCTTGTGATGCACTTTTGTGTGTCAGGCTACCCAGGAAGTGTAGGCTGCAGGGTGGGCTGCCACTCCAGGGTTTAACAGGTTAAATTTGGCAGAAATCTTCACTTTCATTTAGTGATTTACATGGTGCCAACAATGGCAACATATGTAGAGAATATGAAATACTGAGCAGCAGTTGTGGCAGCAAAAACAAGTTTAGTACTCACATGGTACCAGGGCAGAGTTGCTTTCTTGGCTAATATAAATGCATCATGGCACTAACATCTTTCTGTATTACACAGTTACATAAACCCCTTCAGTGTAAACTCTGTGGCAAACTCAGCAGAGTAGTCTCATCCAAAGTGAATTTTGAGGACTTACACTGGGATCTTAGGGCACGGTTTACTATGCTTTACTATTGTCATGGCGTCATTCTACTGCGGGAATTAATTTTAGGGAAATAATAATTGATGTGTACAGAGATAGAAGCCTTAACCTGGCATTGTCTCCAATTTAAATGTAATATCACACACACTGATATAGTTGTGATTCCTTTATAACAGAATGTGGAAAATGCTGGTTTCTTCTCAATTATTGCTTGGAAAAAGTACATCAGTAAGATCTAGGACTTGGTGATCCTGATGGGTTCTTTCCACCTCTGCCTATTTGGTGATTCCTTGATTCTATTAATTGAATACTAAGCTTCCCAATGTAGTGGCTATTCACTCAAAATAGCACAGATTAAAGGTGACTTCCTTCTTTTCCCCCAACACTCACTGCTTGCTTTCTTCCAAGTATAATTTCTTTAAAATTTACAGAGAGAATTGAAAACAAATTCTCATTTTATGAAAAATGTATTCTAATAGGGTACAGAGTGATAAATTGAAAGGCAGGATCAAGAGCTTGAGCAATTGGAATAGACTGCTCTTTTGCTCTGGTAGTTAGAGTATATTTAGGTGTTCCCTTCCTGTTCCATATAGCATTTATTTTTAATATGTACAAACAGTTGAAAGACAAATAAACTACATACGCACTAAGAAATGCCTTACATATCAGTCCATTACAGGAAACTTTACTCAGATGAAGGAAATAAGACCAATTAGTTTGGCAGTACTGCTGGAATTGGATCTAATATTCATATAGGATTGGCTTCTTGGCCCACAACCATAGGGAGGAAACTGGAATAGTAGGTGTAGGAATAATCAAGCATTTTGCTGCTGCTCAGTGTTGACTTTCAGCTTGCAAAATTCATTTCTTGTTCTCCCTGCCCTTTCTCTTCTTGCATTCCTTGCTCTATAGACCCAATCAGAAGAGCTGTAGCACTCCTAGTGCACCTCTGTGCTGGCTTGAAGGCAAAACCAGCGAGAGACTCCAAGTCAGAAAAAACCCAATTTAATAGGGGAGGGGGAAAAAAAAAGTAAAATAAAATAAAACAAAGCAATAGTACAAAAGATCACTGACAGAGTCAGAATACAACCTGATACTCTGTGGTGGTGGTGGTAGTAGTCCAGATGAAGTGGTCTTGTTGAAGCAGTGTTCCCGCAGAAAGGTCTGGTGGCTCTTGTCCTCTGGGAATCCAGTGGGTAAGGCTGTCCCAAATCCCAGATTATACTCAGGTGGGAATGCTTGGCTCCTCCCCCTGGGTGGAGCATCTCACAATGGGCTGATATCATTCTATGAGTCTTGCAATGGGTCCTTGATTGCCCATTAAACAGAGATAGCTCCCAGAGGGAGTTACCTACGAGTCATGCAGGAAGGCATGGATGGGCCATTAACAGAAGATAGAGGGCAAGAGAAACACTGCCCAACCTAGTTTCAACAGCTCATGTAGGTGGTGATGGAATACATACTTTGGGCACATTTTACATTGCAACCTAGGACAACCCCCTTGTTATTCTGAGGACTTTACAATATGTTTTTCTACAGAAAATGGTTTTGGATATTAAAACTTAGAGGCAAAGGAACGTCTTGCCTGAATTTTCTAAAAAAATCGAACAAATCAGGATGAATATAGAAGTTCATAGGAAAAGCTATCATACCCCTGTTCCCCCTCCCCCACTGTTATTTGACTTAGTTTTTGTAATGCCATTATAATGCTAATACTACATCATTGTGTCAAAAACCATCAGGACTTTGTAGATCCTTGTCATAGTTAATATATCTGTACATGTACATATATGTGACTACTTTGTCACTGTGGACACCCTTGAAAATTAATAATCTTGTGATTCTTTGATTATTTTAACAGAACTATAGTTGTGTAATGAAAGCTCTAGTTGCTGTTTCCTGAACTAAAACTGCTATGCATCTTCAGGGCTGATTGTTAGCAAAATCTTTGGAGTAAAAATTATTTTAAGACTTTTTTTTCCTCAATGCATATCTGATTATAAAATCCACTGACAAAAATCTTGAAATTTAGCGGCTTTTATAATTTCACATGATGGGTTCAAAGCTTCAGATGAAAACACCTGATCATTTTTCTACCTCTGTCTGATTCTCATTACACCACAGGGAGAGAAACGAAAGCATTTAGTTATTGATCATATGCCTAATTGTTCTTACTTTGCTGGGAACAAATGTCCCCATAAATATTCCTTCTTTTCATGTTTAATTTATTGTTTGATAGGTAATTACCTGCTAGCATTTGTCCCCATAGGGATCTTACAATCTGAATAAAAGTGAATAAAACTTTCTGGGTTGGAATCTCTTTTCCTTTTGTTCTCTTCCTCCTGAACTTGCTTTGAAGGCTTCCTGTAGCAGTGTCTATACTGTGGAAGGGTTGTGTTTATTTCCTATTCAGATGTGTTTCTTTGTCTCACCCCTTAATAAGAAGGGAATCTTTTTTTCTTCATTTGCTTTTCCCCATAGTATTATGGTATGCTAATAAAAATTACCCTCTTGTGTGGCAAAGAGAAAGCTTATCCATTGTTCTCTTAGTTACAGACTGTTCTCAAAGTTGCTGACAGGATTGCCTTGCTTTCTAGTGTCACCGTGAAACACAAAGAAATCACACGCAGACAAGAGATTTCTGCAGAGGTTCTTCTGATCCAGCTTCCAGCTGAAAGGGCGGAGAGAAGAGACCCCTTTGTTTATTCTTTTACTTTTATACATTTGTGGGTCTAGCAGAAGATTGGCTTTTTGGGGTTTCCACCCCTCAGCCTCAGTGGCCAGACGAATTGTCAGTTACAATTGTTTTCAGGTTAGAAATATGCAAACAAAGGACAAAGAATGAAAAACAAAAGATTTGTTTATATTACTTCTGTGGGAAAGGTAGAAAAACTGCTCTAATATTCTACAGTAACTAAAAGATCTGACTCCATTTATGAAAATCAAAAGGCTAATAAAGAAACTCAGAAAAACCAGGGTAACATTCTAGTATTTTTTTTTTTCCCTCCATAAATTATCATTTTATAGATACATAACAAGGCTCATCTTTCAGGTGAGTTTTATTTGTGATACAGAGTTTATGAAGAATTTTCTGCTTTGTTGGGGCCTTTTTGTTTTTCTTTCAACATGTTGTTTTTCAGCATTTGCCTTCTTTTGGTACTTTGCTTCATATTGGATTAAAATTGCTGATTCAAGAAAGAGATATAACCAACCCTATTCTTTTTTTGTTTTCCCCAACAATTTAACATAAAAGCAAAGAGGTGAGCTCTATTTTTTCACTGCATCTTTTGAATGCATAGAAACATTCTATTTGAACATAGGAAAAACAGCTTTACCTGGTCATAAGTTATGTCCAGCACAGGATACAGGTTTCCTCCCAAAGGAGAATTTGGGAGGTGAGGATGTAGGAGAGCATTCATTGTGTTAGCTTGCTTTTGTGCATTTAGGCCTCCTGTTCTAATTGTTTCAATGCACAGTTCAGTTCTCATTAGCTAATTTTGAATATCAGAAGTGAGTTCAAGAACAGTTCTATTCGGCTTTTGCCTGAAGGATTTATTACACACACCTCCCTATAAAAATTGTTGGGGATTTCACACGTGTTATTTTAGGCCTTTAGGATTAAAATATTTTGAAACCTACTTTCGTTTTAAAATGTTAGTGACCTAGACAGGGACAGGGTTGCTGCTCTAAACTTGCCCATGTGAATTCCTTCATAATGGCATGTCCCTGATTTCCAGCATGGTAAGGTAAAAAAATCTAGCTCACTCAGACCTGGATGTTTCTGCTGAAACTGTCAGCAGAAGACAAAATTAGTGGTAAGTGTGACAAGACACCCCTTGAAATGTGACTGAAGCCAGCAAGTTACTCTGTTACACTGTGAAGATCAAGGTGCTTATGTCAGTGCTGGCCATGGTTTTTGCAGACTGCATCCTGTTCTCCTATGTCTACTAAAAAAAGTATTATACACTCCATCAAATTCTTCATCCACTTAATTTATGATTTATGAAATTTGAAGTGGTTCAAGTAAGACTATACTGTGTGGTGGATTCTTCAGATCTTCCCAGACTCTCTGCCTTGGTGGAATAAATCAATGCTTGCATTTAACTTTTTTTTTTTTTTTTCTTTTTTTTTCTTTTTTTTCTCAGATGTTATTCTCCATTTGAAGCAAGTAACTACTGACAGTAGGTTCCATGGGCATGAAATAACTCTTCCATCAGTCCCTTAAGATTTAAGAAAGATATAAGTGCCTTTCACTCCATTTCAGAGCTAAGCAAACCTCTTTTACTCAGTCACCCCACACAGACCATATTTTCTGCATCTCCTTTGTACTCAGGGTTCTGTCCTGAGCTGTCATTCTCATGTTTCACGTCTCCCTTGAGGCATGGTCCCACAGTGAGATACAGCAGCATTGTTCAGACATTGCCAGTTGAGGGGGCAGAGAAATGGCTGTAATCCTGCTGTTAATGTATGCCAGCTGGATTTGGTTTTATACCTGAGGGGATGAAAATTCTAATTCCTACATAGCTTGTGATACTTTTGCTTTCTGGCCAACTGGCTTTAATCAATCTTTAAACCTTTCCCCACTCCTGTTTGCGCTGTGGATTAATCATATATATATGTGTATATGTATGTGTAATGTATATATGTATATATGTGTGTGCATGTATGTATATATATGTATATAAACCCTTATACATGTCTTTTTTCTTAGATAATTTCTTCAGTTAGATGCCAATAGTCTGTCTCCAACTGATTCACTAAAGCTGGCTTTATAACACTTCTGAATTTAATAGCAAACTTTTTCCTTTTATTATCCTTATTATTGGTGATAGTGTTGCATATCCTTTAAATAAGGGGAGAATCTTGAACTTCACTTGGAATATATGTCCATACTAACCACCCATATAGAGATGGGTATGGTAGATTCTAACTCTTTTTCTTGTTTTCTGCTACTGTTTTCCCAGGATACTTATGAGAATATTATATGAGTAGTCAAAGCTGAAGTCTTGATTTAAAACTTTGTTCTTCTACTTCTAGAAAGGAAGACAAAAGATACATTGTCATACATAGAAAAACGCGCTTTTCCTAGGATTTGTTCTTGACAAATACTGTTTGACTGCTGTGACCTTGCTTGTTGCTTGTTGGGAACCTGAAAATTAGTATTTTTCTTCTAATTGAAGGTGCAATTATTAGATCATCATTCCTGTCCTCTTGGTTCCTTTGTTGTTTGTTTGCTTGTTTTTGTTTTTGTTTTGGTTTTTTTTTTGGGGGGGGTGGTTTTTTTTGTTTTATTTTTTCTTTAAAAGGAACATGTTGGCTTCTTTTTAAGACAATGTTTGCTTTTATCCTCACTTGGTCTCAGGGCCGTAATTATAATAAGAGGTTTATTATTAAAGAAAATTTTGACAATTAGCATGGCGTATAGTTATCTACAATTCCTCACATTTAGAATAATAACTTATTGTTACACATATTTAGTAATTATAGCTTTCAATTAAAGAGAATTTCTCATAGTTAGTGTAGCTTTCTTCCAGTGCCTTTAGTTGCCTAGACTTTTAGTTACATGGACCATTTGCAGACTGGATCAAATTCTTAATAATCAGTACATTATATGCTAATCTAAAGTCATGGTTTGCCTAAAAAGAACATGTGTCTTCCTTGGAGGAAAAAGAGGATCTCTTGGTGGTCTGGGAGGACACATCCATGACCATCAACGGATAAATTTTTCTATCCAGCAGCAGTTCTGATCTAAGTGCCAGGGTCTTACAGATGTTTGATGCTGCAGGCAGTTACCAGTTACCAGTTAACAGCTCCTGTGCTGTTACCCTTCCCTGTTCTACAATTGGTGTCACCAGATCCTGGCAAGAGTGTTTGGCAGGCAAAGAGTCTTATTGCAGTGCTGACAGGGTTTGTCTGTTCTGTAGCAGGATCACATCCTGGTGACAGCAACAGTGGTTATAAGGGGGAGATGTAAGTGGTGGACACATGATCAGCATGGTTACATATTACTGCCATTTGCCATAGGAAAGGGTGTTGGCTGTGCTAACCTTATTGCCAGGGCAAAGAGGTCATAAACTATGCAAGGCTCTAAGAGGAAAAGTGGCTAGAGCCAGAGAAAGCCACGGAAGATCTGCTAACTGCTGTCCTTCTGTAAATGTATTGCTAAATACATTTAGCTGTCACTACTATGTCCCAATTTGTACGAACTGCTTCAGGAGCTGGAGGTCTCACATGCATGAGTATCACATGCAGAATGGTATAATTTTTCTTAATACCTCTTGTGCACAGGGAAAACTAAATGATAACACAGTTATTTCTTCCTCTACTAAAACCAAGGCTGTTTGTTCAGCACTATCATCCTGCTAGAGTAATAGCTTCATCACATCCAGTTCTTAGAATGTATATCTATCTCAAATGGCTTGTGGTGATCTAACCAGAAAGTTAAAAGTGCTACTCTTTATAGAATGACAATATACAAAGCAATGTAAGTTATTAATAAAATATTTATTTAGTGCTTTAAGACCTAAATGACTAAATGGTCTTAAAGATGCTTTCCATTTGAGAGCAATAACTGAATAATCTGGAGATATGGGTGGGAAGAGGGATACTTCCAACAGGATCTCATAGAAAGGGTAGTAAGCCTTCATGGTCATCTTCCAGATGGCTGCAGAAAACAGACAATTTTAAAATTACTATTGGCAACACTTGCAAATGAAATAAAATTACTAGTATTATGCTAAATCATGAGTTGTCTTTGAGGGGAAAAAAGTATATTTTTAGCCAAATGAATCATAAGTTTAGTAGGAACTCAGTGGTGTTATCATAGGAGGTGGGATTATAAAAAAAGGCAGTGGTTACAGTACCATACCATAACCAGGTCAGGCTGAAGTGGGTGAAGTTAAAACTGCTATATTCCCTTAATACTGTAGTCTGAGGAATAAATGTGAAGGTATAGTGTAGTATTTCATCTTATGCTGTTAAACCAGACCAGTGACTGAAGTCATAAAAAGATTAAATAAAGTAAGAATAAGAATGCACACTTTTCATAATAGCTATGACTTGCAAATATATGAAGAACTTTGTTTAGGTCTACCATCAAAAATAGCTGGTTGGTTTGGGTTTTTTTGGTTTTTTTTTTCCCCCCATAACTCTAGCATTCAAGTTATTGGGGGTAGAAGAATGTAGAAGCCGAATGAAATGTTAATCATGGTTATCAAATAACTTGTTAGGCCTTAAATTTTATTAATTTCAATAAGCTAATTAAATATTTAATAAGAAACAGTAAAACAATTAAAATATGTTGGGTATGAGCATGATAAAATATCAAGTGACTAGGAACAAAAAAGGCATTAAAATGGCTGGTAAGGTACATTAATATAAATTTTATATATCCATATATAAAATGAAAATGTACTTTTCACCTAAGAGCTACAGGGAAATATAAATGGCTGCAGTGAAATTCAATTTCATTGTATGAAATGTGGCAGTCTGGCCATTCTGTTTCCCTCAATGACAACGGTCGATGATGTTTTTTGTAAGGTACATTTACTCAGAATTTCAATTTTATAATATTAAAATAGAGATGCATAAGCAAAATAACATAGATGAAATAATGAAAGAAATATATTATAAATTAAAGTGTATTCTATCAATAATAATGCCAAGGAGAATAGAGTGAATCTTAAATTGAAAGTCTCATTTACTTAAATGGTCTTCAGACCCCAGCCACCTCTGGTCTCAAAGGACAGAGGATAATTAATCAGTCCCAGGAAATATGAAGTGCTATTTCTAGATTTTTTTAGCTGCTTTCATTTCTGTCTTTCCAATATTCTTGTCTTATCTAATACGTGTTATCCTTGGTATAGATGCTGAGGACCACATTCTACTTTCCAAATTCACTTAAAATAGAAGAATGGGCATTATTTCTTGTTTTATTACAGAAATTACTGAACTCCATAGTTAGTCTCATCATGCTTTGTAACACGTTTACATGGTGCAGATGTTATTTCATAGCAGGGATTTTCTCATATGATTACTGAGAAAAACTGTAGATGTAAATTCCAGGTGTCAGCAAAAATCTGCTTAATAACCTCTTTAAGGGGATGACTTTCCCACAGATTACCCTGTGCATGTGTCCTTTCAAGTAGTGCTCCCAGTAAGAAAACGCTTATTCTGTTTATTTCCAATTTCACTGTAACATCCAACCATGTGGGATTCTTGTGCAAGAAATTACCTAGGATCAGACTTCCAGGCTGACTTTTCAATAAGTAGAGTGCTAGACTATGATGTTGAGGCACAGGTGCAAAAATATACAGATTCCTTTCTAGGGATGTTTTAGGCAGAGACAAAACACTTGTCAATAAATATCAGGATGATATGTCTAGAAACATCTTGCTTCAAGAAGATTCTTGAATAGCGAGTACCAAAAAAATTTGCATATTAGAAGGAAAGTTCTCCCTTTGTTTTTTATTCACTCTGGAAATACCCCACTTGTGAGCGTGCAGCAATACCACTTGCAAAACTTTATTTTGGGCGCTCTATTTCCCTGTGGCTTTCATACTACAGCTAAAGACATGCTGGTGGCTAACTGAACTTGGGCTACTAAGGCCAGAAAAATTCCACCAGCAAGTTTCACTTGGCCCACTCTGAGCTGCTTCCAGGGCTACCTGGGTAGAAAGCCTTTGTTAAGCCGGAGATTGTAGGTTGGCTCTCCTTTCTCTGTGTGTTCATGGTACAACCAACGGGGATAAGACTAGTCATGGAACTGGAATTACATGAGCAGTCTCACCCTGGGAAAGCAAAGGGAATGTGAGTTTAGCTCACGAGATATGCCATGAGAGGCTTTGTGTCTTGTCCTGATGGGAAGGTTTAATATACTTCTCTGAAGTTTGAGTCCTGCCTCTGAAATAGGCAGCAAGGCTATTTGAACTAATGCCCATAGCCCCTTGACAGAGAACAAAAGATGCCCTCAACCTGCACAGCTGAGTAAACAGTGTGTGCTTATGTCAGATCTCCCACCCCAAAATACATAACAGCTTGTTTTATAGTGAGTAGAACATTATTTTTCATATAAGGGTAACTCAGATAAATGTTTCAAAATATGCTTTAGATCATAGCTCAGTCTATGAAACAATGCTCTCCTCCCAAATATTTGCACACCTCAACTGAACAATAAATAAGTAGTCTTGTGGAATTTTTTATTTTTTATTTTTTTTTTAGTGGGGATTTTATTTTGATCCTACCAAATACTATGTGGATGTGAAGGACTATGTTTCTAATCAGAATAGGTGTTTGTTGACCTTTCAGATCAGGCAAAACAGAGCCAAGAAGATTACACCTGGTGAATTTAAGCACCTATTAATTAATTCACTTCTCCCGGAGGTAATTAATTTATAGGTAGAAAAAATTCTACCATGTTTGTGAATGAGTTCATATTTATTTTCAATCAGGAATGATGTGTCTTTTACTGTGGTTTTAGATACAAGTAGTGGGAGGGGGGATTTAAAAATAACTCCTCTTACCTTGTTTTCCTATGTCAATAGCCTATGATAGATGCATGGGGATCAAAATGAAACAGCTCTGGAAGAATAGCAGTCAGAAAAGCAGTACCTTCCCATCCAATGACCTTTACAATTTAAAGGATGAAAAGATACGTTATGCACAAACATTTTGTTATCCTCAAGAACAAAGTGCTCGAAACTGAACCCTGGATGGTGGAGCCTGAATACAAATGAGTATCCTAATTGAGCTGGTTTGATCTTTCTTAAACTATAGTCCAAGTCAATAATATAGTGTTACTGAAAGAAACAGTCCTCTCATTAGAGGTGGCATAGCATGACAGAGAGTATCCCACCGTGGCATCTATTCTGTCATCGATTATGCACTGCTAATCAGTGAACTGTGGCATTAAAATCAAAGGTCTCCCTTCTGTTGTTAGCTTCTTATTTGCCAGGTTTTATTTTTAGGCTCATTTCTTGAACAGAATCAAAATTTTACCATGAGAAAACAATCTTAGACTCATTCTTTTTTATTAGATTTTGTTTCTTTTGTGGCTTTTGTCTGGTGATTTTTTAGTGATGGTTAGGAGTTGTTTTTGGTTGTGTGGGGTTTTTTTCTGGTTGGAGAGTTGGGGGTTTTTTTTCTTAGGGGAACAGGGGAAAGAAAATGGCAAGTGATGATTGTTAAAATAATTTTGGCTTGATATGATGTAGTCATAAGATGGTATAAAAATTAGTGTAGAATAAAGTAGAATTATTTTCTCTGATATGATCAGGAAGGGTAAAGAGGAAAAATTGCACTTTTTTAGCACTGTGCACTCCAAAAAAAAAAAAAAATCCATATTTCCTTCTTCAAAACATTGCATTAGAAATCCCTTTCAACTGGGAAACTGACTGCTTTTGTGTGAGAAATGTAGATAACAGCTTTGACTGAAAACTGAAATTGAGATTGTATTCATGAAGTCATATTCCTTATAGTCATTCAGAAAGCAAGATTTGTGGCATGTGTTGCTTGCTAAAGCACATGACACCAAGGTGCCATGCATTGCTTTTGCTGACTTGATTTCTGTTGTGTAAAATCCCCATTTATAAGGCATGGATTTGACGACAGGTCCTTAACCTGAGAGCTGATTTCCAACCCATTGAACAGAAGTTGATAAGTGACAGAGGTGCTTGAAGTGATTCCTCTGAAATACAGAGGAAAGAGAAGTGACTACTAGTAAAATTTTTATGACACCCTTTGATTATTTAGATACCTTTAGGAAGTTGTGTATGTTATTTCCTTGACCTTTGGGAATAAAGGGAACTACTAGATTTATTGCTTTTCCCCCTATGTACTGTGTGGTGCTAAAAAAATAGTCTATGTAAATTTCTTCAAAAACTAAATGTGTCTGATAATCTTCCGTCGCCCTCCTTAATTATTTATAAGCCAAAGCAAATAAACTTAAAATTCCTCCTCCCTTCCTCTCCTAACCTGTAGTGGTGCTGTGCACTGCTGAGCAGCTGCAGAGTTTTACTCCTCCCATGGCTCTGCTTTGCTGGGGACAATGAGGTTGCTTCTGTATAAATAACATGCATGATCATTTAGTAGAGACTGGGATTTTGCATTAAAGCAGACTTATAAATGCTGGTTTGTTATCAACAGGCAACACATTTTAAAAGGTAGTGGCGTGCCAAATCAGAACATAGTTTTATTTTAAATAAACCTTACTAAAGAGTTCTGATGTGTTAATTCAAAGTTGAAATGGAGCTCTGGTGCTTTAGCATCTTTTTATAACGAGCAAATTCAGTGTTTCTAGAGAATATCTTACTTTGGACTACAACTTAAATTAGGCTACCTGCTTTACTTCCTGTACACCTCCAATAAATGTTGCAGCATTGGAATAATGGAATAAAGTAAACTGTAAGTGGGTTTTGATGGGTTTTTGTTTTGTTTTGTTTTGTCTTTTTGATTTTCCCATGCTGATTTTTGTATAGTTGTGTGATAACGGACAAGGTGTTTTTTTGCTTGCCAGAGCTTTAAATATACAGGTGTATGGCTTTTTGGCTCAAATACCCTACTAAGAATAGAAAATTCTGGAATCAGAATTAGTGTGTTTGCTATCCCACTGACTTTTTTTTTTGAGTTTATTTTTTAGGGGGGTGGGAAGGTGAAACTTGCTTAAACTTAGTTCATAAGAATCTTATTAAATCTGGGCTCTAGTTAACGTTTCTACAACATATTGCATAAATTAAACATTGATCCTGGTAATGTTTTATTGCCCTTGGTTGCAATGCTACTAGAAATGAAAACTACAAAGGAAGCATGATAAACCTTATTAAGAATGCACATTTTTTATTGGTTTTGGACTACAATTATACTTAAATCAGGTATTAATCTAATTTACTTTTCAACCTGCTTTCTTTGTAGTTTGTTCCAATTCAGCCTTGTTTCTTCCCCTTATTTGAAGATTTGTTGGCAGCAAAATGGTGGAATTAGCTCATTCTTCTGCGATGATTAAAATACTGCATATTACTGCGGTCATGGTTAAGTCAAGGTGAATGAAATGGAATTAGCTGTTTTGTATGGCATGTTTCTAATTTTTAATTGAAGTGTTTGAGTCCTGTTTGTTGCAAATGGCAGGCTCCACATTTTGGATCCCAGTGGGCTGGGACATAAGTGTTTTTGATAAGATCACTGAGGGCTTTTTTTCCCAAAGGTCTTATCCATGTTTGCCTTTGCAACCATTTATGCATAAAATCTCTTCAGGCCTTATGAAAATACCTCATTTTGCTGATACAAACTCTGCTGTTAAAGAGACTCCTATGTCCAAATTTCAGCGCTTTTTTCTCTTTTCTCTTTTCTTTTTCTCTTTCTTCTTTCTTTTCTTTCTTTTCTTTTCTTTTCTTTTTCTTTCTTTTCTTTTCTTTTCTTGTTCTTTTCTTTTCTTCTCTTTTTCTTTTCTCTTTTCTTTTCTTTTCTTTTCTTTTCTTTTCTTTCTTTTCTTTTCTTTTCTTTTCTCTTTTCTTTTCTTTTCTTTTCTTCTCTTTTCTTTTCTTTTTTCCTTTTCTTTTCTTTTCTTTTCTTTTCTTTTCTTTTCTTTTCTTTTCTTTTCTTTTCTTTTCTTTTCTTTTTTTCTCTTCTCTTCTCTTCTCTTCTCTTCTCTTCTCTTCTCTTCTCTTCTCTTCTCTTCTCTTCTCTTCTCTTCTCTTTTATTCTCTTTTCTTCTGTTTTCTTCTCTTTTCTTCTCTTTTCTTCTCTCTTTTTTCAGACATATTTAGGCAAATCTTGAAACATATGGTATTTAGCTTCCTCAGATAAGTCACCATGTAATTTGTTCACTTTTGCCATTTTGAATTGCGAATTCTATTGAGAAATAGCTTATGTCAGTAACATAAAATTTCATTGCCAGTACAAGGATGGGTGTCTTTTTGTAATTTGGAAAGTAAGTGGAGTTCTGCTTGTTCTGCCAAAACTGATCATTGATGACTATTGGTGTTGAGAATTGATAGTCTACCAAAGGACAGGCCATTTTCAGGTGTCCTGTGGTTAGGGATGATTATGATTTGAGCAAATGTGCAGATGCAGTATTATAAAGACAATGTCACTGTTAGCCTTGATGGTTGAAGGGCTCTGCTTTGGAGCAGTCTGTCTCATAATACCATAAATCATAAATGCTCTGGAGAGGGTCTCTTGTTGCTTGCTGTGTAGGTATAAAGAGCGTTGTACTCTGTCATATAAAATTTCTGGCACCTGACACTTAAAATGTCGGCTTGTGGATTCTAGGTATGTTAGAGAAATAGTGAAAGTGTTGTTTAAACATTTTTCTTAAAAAATACCCTGTTTGGTTTGGGCTTATTTTCTGTTAAATTACAGATAAAAAGTTACAAACAGCTCTTTGATTAAGCAGCTAATTAGGGACTTCTAAAAAACTTAAGGATTTGGATTTTTGCTGACTATGATTTCCTTTCATTGTCAAAATGAATTAACCCAGATGAAGTAGCAGGTGTGTTCTAGCAAAACAGATTATTAGTAAATGCATTAGAAATGAAACATCCAGAAAGAACAAAAACTTCTTCATTGCCCTTTGAAAACCAAAGACATGTCAGAAAAACGTCCAACAATATATTCTAAGATTATTTAAAAAAAAAAAAAAATATATATATATATATATATTTAAGGGGTATTGTGGGTTTTTTATTCTCTAGCATTCATTACCTATTGAAAGTGATAGAGCTTTAAATGCAAAGCATTTCTTTGCTTGATAAAGACAATAGTTTTGCAGACAGTGTAAAGGCAAACATAAAGAATATGCTGTCTTCAAAATGTTTTGATAATAGGTCTGCTCAGTTTTCAGGAATTACTTCTTCCTTTTGGTATTTTCATTTGCATCTGTCATTTTACTTCTGCCTGGGTTCTAAGGGAGACCACTCTCCCATTCTGCCTTTGATTAGAAGAGCTGCACAGTCCAAGTTTCCGTCCTTCTTTTGCTTCTTAAAGTATTATTAATCACAGAAATATTGGTAGGTTTGCACTCTTGAGCTTGTGCGGATAATTTTTAGCTCTTATTCTTAATAGCCCCAGTGGCCTCTCACTTTCTGAAACCCCCATATTGATCCCATCAAATGAAAACAAACGTTTGTTTTTCTTAAATAAATAAGTAAAATTGTTGACTCTTATGGAGTGCAGAGATTTATGGACCTATCAAAGTGCATTTATTAAGTCATTTTCTCTTATGACTGTAACTTATTTCCACTGAGGTTCTCTGTTTTGTTGATTCATATCACGTGCAGTCTTCTTTCACTAAAATTTCTCTGCTTCCCTTTGTTCTTTAATCAGTTTTGTGCTTTCTATTCTAGTTTGAGCACATATCTCATTGACTATTTGTTATTATAATTCTCCCCACCTGCTTTTCCTCAACACTTCTACTCCCATTTGATCAATTTCTGGGGTTTACTTTGTTAGCAATCACTTCTGATTTGATTTCTAAACTTTTCAGTCCAGCATTCCAGACCTGATTTTAAAACAAATGTTTTCACTTCAACTTTCATATGCAACTATGTTTGCATTAGTCTTCTGACCAGTACTTAATCACCAGTGCACTGTTTCGTGGTGTATTATTTTTTTCTTTTTCTTCCCAACAGTATCCTAAGCAGAATTACTTTCCTCATGTTATGTTTGTGGATTGTGAACAAAGCTGGGTTTCTTAACTCAGTATTGGTACAGAGACCATGGAACAAAACAAAAAATTCGGTACTCATCTTGCTCATGCTTCCTCTAACATTTTTATAAATTCTTTCTTTCACACTAGCTGTCAGATTTCACCATTATGTAAAATGCAGTGCCTAATAAGAGAAAGATCACATGAAGTAAAGATGTTACAGTATCATGTGGGCAAAACCAATGTAGAATTATGTATTTTCAGAAAAATTACTAATATAAAAAATTTAATTTACAGTGTTTTGTTGGATTTTTTTAAAATTTTTTTTTATTATTATTATTTTTGCCATGGAAATAACGTGCTTCTAAATACTGAATAGTTGTTTAGCTTCTATGAAAGTTGAAGTCTACTAAAGTTTCCTTTAAAATGCTTTATCATTCCTCAACTTGAACAAGTAGCATCACTAGAGGGAGCCTTCACTGATTATATATGTGCAGCCTGTCAAAGGCAAAAAGGATGAAAACTGGTTCTTACAGCTGACTGTAATGAATCATGAGTGCATAACATGGATAAAGTATCAGTGAATTATGTCTTTTTTAAATTTTATTTTTGATTTATGAAAGCTAATGAGATGGGGAGAAAGCCTATCTCTGGCTTTCAAACAGTACACTAAGTTCTTGGATTTAATAGTTCTTGATAGAGTTATTTTTTTCTCTTTCTCTTTTGCTGTCTTATCCTTTTTTTTTTTTTTTTTTAATCCATTTTTGTAACTTTTCTTATTCTTTTTGGCAGATTTCTAGTTAATAATACTTTATCTACCTCAGCCTTTCTCCATACCTTGCAAGAGACAAAGTTTTTAATCTTCTCGTGATTTTTAGTTCTCAGGGTTTTTTAAAAAACAATCGTGGTGAAGCTCAACTATCTGTCTTATGAGTCCCAAGTCTTTCAGGTCCTCTTTGGCCAATGGAACAAATTTGTGGCTTAATTCTGTCATAATTATAAGGAAAAAATGTCCAGCTGGGAATCCTGTTGCCGTTGTAACTCACTTACAAGTATGCCTTATTGGTCTCTTCTGTGTCCTCTCCACAGAGAATATCCTTCTTAATACCTAGTTGGTTTGGAGATTTTCTATTGTGGTTTTCAAACACAAATTATATCAGCATATATTTTATCATACCAGACATCTCTGGAATTAATGTACGGAACTGTCTAGGATACTTAGTTAATGTCTTGGAAATTTTAACTTTTGGGAGGCTATCCAACCCCTATGCATAAATATTTCTCTGTTGATAACTTGCTTTTTCAGTGATTTCTTTTGCTCTGCTGGCAAGGGTATCATCTGTGATAAAATCGTGTCTTCATGCTTTTGAAACATCAAGTGATTTTAATCACAAGACCTAATAAAGCTTAATTATTATTTAGTTCCTCTAAACTTAAAGGGTGTAACTGTATTAACAGTAATATTCTGAGCTTATTAGTTCAATTATTGTTGGTCGGCTTCCTGCTTACACCTGTTCTACCTTCCATTTTCCATTACACAGAGTAATTTTCTTTTATCCACAGGCAATACAACAAATTCTCATAAAGACTGATCAGAACTGAAAAGGAGAAGGATCGCGAACTAATTGCTACATAATCATGCCTGAAAACTGCAATATTGGCACTAGTCTCAAATATGCTCTCATTACACTTCAGATAAACTGCTGTCTTCCCCTGAAGCCAGTTACGACTCTGGTTTTGCAGTTGGAATCCAGTGCTCTTCATGTCCATCTTTCAATATGGCAACAGAGAGCACTATCCCAGACGTGCAGCATTCCCATTCATAGACTTAGTCCCGAAGCTGACAGCAATCAACCTGGCTTCTCTGCAACAAGGAAATATCTCCCTTATGCAATCATTGAAGATGTAGTGTGTTTTGGGAGGCACCAGTTAAGGCTAAGCGCTTTCTCTTGATAAAATAAAAGCATAAAAGTTGGGCTGTCTCCCATATTGTTTCATTTTAACTTGAAATTTCTATGTGAAATGCTGCACAAAATTTGTTTCTCAGTCAATACAATATCACATTCGGTCACAGAAGGAAATTGATTAGTGGAGACTGTGGAAATTGCAATCCCGAGCTCTAATTTTTTCAGGTAAAACTGTTTGCTTCCAGAACTATCAACAACTATAGAAAATAATAAGTCTCTTTATACAGTTACATAACTTTAAATTATTTTGTGGCCAGTAGCTGATCGTTACCCCTAAACACAAATGCACACAGACACCTACAAAGAACAGTGAATTCTTCCCATTATAGCAATAACAAAAAAATTCTTGTTTTATATAGGGATAGCAAAAAGTCAGACATTTTAATGGCAAAATTTTTTACTGGGAGTTTTGACATATGCTTACCCGACAGCCCCTAGGACACTTCAGAAAATATTTCTGCAACCATTACACCATTGGAGCACAGTATAACTGGTGTGCTCTTCTGACATCTTGTTATTCTGGAAGAGATGTGTGTTGTGTTCTTGGCATTCCTTCTAAGGATGCAATAAGTTTCCAAAGTATCATACAACTACTGACATGGTTTCTGGGGTAAAAAATGGGAACATAGGTTTCATGAGTTCATCTGTGACCTAGAAATTATATTTCATAGGCAATACTCTGCATGTTGCTCCACAGTAAGCATTTTCTTTCCGAAACATTAAAGGAACGCTAAATGGATTTTCAGGTGGGTAGAACAGTTTTGGTGAGTGGTGCCTAGGTTTGATTTTTCTGTGCCTTATTGCTGCCTGTACTGAAGCACAGCGTGTTTCTTCCCTAAATGTTTTGAACACATGTATTTTGCTATTATCAACATTAAAAAAAGGGAGTAATCATGTTGATGATGAGATATTAGTGAGAAATAACAAGAATTTAAGAAACTTTTCTCAGAAATAGCTGGCTCACAGACTGTGAAGCAAACAGATTGACAACTGTATTTTTTTTTTTTTTTTTTTTTTAATATCATATTAGAAACAGCAGAACAGATAACAGGAGACAGATTTTTGCACTGCCATGATACAAAAGGTAATTCAGTGCATATGAATTGCAAACAATATAAAATACAATATACCAATGTATTTTAAGTTTGTTTTTGTTTGAGAACAAGAGGCTTTTTTTCTTTTTGATACCCTTAATAAAGAATAAGCAAGTGGGTCAGTAAAGCAGAGATATGAAGAAATTATTTGACATTTCAATAGAGAACTCTGTTAATGAAGACAGGTTTGAGGTCAGAATAATGCAACAGTTGGGCAATACCTTTTCATTCCTTTTCCTTCTGTAAATAATTCAAAATACCTTTATATTAGCTATGCAGATACGACCATACTATCTTTTCTTTTTAGAAAAACTAAGGAACACAGTTGATACTTTATTTAATGAACATTTTTCCTCTAAATTCTTGCCTGTGGAAAGATCTATCAGTCTTTCTTGTACTATTTTTCTGTTACTCTTTTTAAAACTATTCTTCCTAATGCCACGTGTGAAAAGCCTAAGCATGAGGATTAATTCATAGGTCTTCATTTGTTATTTCTAAGCTTAAAATATCACATGATGAGTTTTGAATTCGAAATTATTTTGAGGGATTTTGGTATAAGTCATACTACAATTTCATAGTCCTTGAGCAACCTGTGAAAACAAATTTGAAAATAATTGCAATCATTTTCATAAATGGAAAATATGTGTGGGTACTGCATTTATAATTTCACAGCATCATATTGTGTTTGGGCTTTTGTTTATATATTTCCTGGGTTGATAATTTTTTTTTCTCTTGATTGAAAGCTGTCCTAAGGTATCCATGAGATGAGCCATAAAACTCACTGCAAGTTTTTACTTAAATGTTTATTACAAACTTCATCTTTCTGTATAACAGAAATGGAGGGGAAAATTACAAACTTTTACTTATAATAATAAAAATCAGAGTTATACTGCCCTATATAGTTTGAGATAGTTCCTACTTTTTTCTCAAGAGTATTTTACTGGTACACATATACAGGAAGAAAAACTCCCATCTGCATGTGCTTCCAAGTGTATTTTATTCTTACTAAAAGAAGATGCATGGATGCTGGAAAAGGCTCATTAATCAAACAGATGTAGTTTCAGTAATTATGAAATCTCCCTATTAAGCAGAAATAGTAAGTCATTAAAATATCTTCACCAGCCTTTTGGCTAAGATCAAGCATAGAATATCTTC